>NW_015536514.1:351489-356167 GCF_001515605.1 Sinocyclocheilus anshuiensis | reverse complement strand
AATCCGAGTATCATTCGATCATTCATTTTTTTATTTAATATTGAAAGTAGAAAAATTAGAAAACGGCTCCTTTCAGCGGAACAATAATTCAGCTTAAATTTTCGTTTTTCATTCAGGGGTAGAAAAATGAATAAACAGCTTGAATATTCAATTTCTGCACATGGGTGGGAATTAAACACCCCTTTCTGCTGATTTGTCAGCCGAAGATCAAACCGTGCCATCATCAGTTCTTCCGCAGTATCACGCAGCAGAACAATAGTCCTCTGCTGCTGCAGTTGTATTGATTCTTAACACATTTATTGCAACTACATTTCATCTTTTTTCATCAAAAAAACAGGCTAATGAATAGCTCGACGCAACTCATACCGGGGCAGAGTCTAGACAGGGCTTTCTTCTGTGTAAATATAAATTCTATTCTTTGCATCAGCTGGCATGTATGATATGACAGCTGTCATAGCCTACCCTGCTCACCCAGTAAGTCTGTTTGTTTAATTAATTAATTAATTTATTCGTTTCAAAATAAATATTTTAAACACTAAGACAAAAAGGAAGGAATAATAAATTGGCTTGGGTATATATAGGCCTATAATGTTCACGCAAGAACTGTCATTCTGACATCCGTTGTATGCTAATACATACGTTGACAGGCAGGTAGGAAAGCATATTAAACCGAGCGCTTTGATTGGACGAGCATTTCTTGATCCTATGCCTTCCACAGAATATATAAATACACATTTAGACCACTTAACTTAATGATTGCTATCGGGATGTGAAGAGACTTTCAACCAGCATAACAAAAAATGTTTCTGAAGACAATCGCCTATTGCACCTTTAATATATGTTCAAAGACACGAGATGAGATTGCATAAATGTCTTTTAAGTCAATTTATCATATAAATCAAGAAATGTACCTTGATCAAATGTATATGTGTATTTCAAATTCATATCAATAATGATATTTCATTTGAGAAAACATACTGAGAAACTTTTTTAGAGGGCTGTTGAGAGCGGTCTCTGCTGCAAACTGAGAGCCATGAAGCAATTATTACATTGAAAATTTCTATTTTGATAAGGTTATGACAGGAAAAACTGTTAGATGAAGCAATAGTTGAATCCGCTGCTCAAGCACAACATTTAGAAAATCTTCAGCATGTATATCCAGTCACACTTTATGGATACTGTGGTACTGTAACAGTGTCTAGATGAATTTTACATCTAAACCACACAGCATGAATGTCAGTAGAATCAGGCTTCAATATACAGATTGTATACTACATCAGTATTATCAGCTGTGCACCATGACACAAAATACAGTTTGCTATTTAAGTAAAATCAACTTCTTAATGTCGATAAAATATATTTGCGTTTCCATTTACTTTGTAAAAGAGCCGACCATTTACACTGTATATTGTATTGTTTCTCTTGGATAAATATTTTTACCATTTGCTGTACATTTTGTGTATATGTTGTTTGTATCATAGTCCACAAATGAATATTAATTTTGTAGTGAAGTCTAATAAACAGTTACATTTCTGTTAAAAGTGTAAATTGTGACCATTTTACAGTGCATGCGGTTCGGAGAATATAGTCATTATTTTTCCAATTCTGTTTGGTGGTGCCAGTGACACAAAAATGACACACGTCACCATTAGGTAAACATTGCGACATTTTAATGACTGTTTTGAATTGCATTTCAGAGCAGCGGTAAACATGCCAAGTGAATGTTTCTGATGAGTTCACAAAAAGGCCTGGACGTGTTTAACGTGTCACACACAGCTTTCTGGAAAGCTGACCCGGTGGGACGCAGCGAAAACATTGAATAACATTTTAAAAGCCTGTATCAACACATCAGTTTTGATTTTTATTCTGGCAGAGCTTGAAACAGCTGCACCGCAGGCTCACACGCACATACTATTGAGTAACAGTCAACCGGGCCGTTTAAGATCAGGATTTGGAGGCACTTAAAAACCTGGGCACCTGCCTGAGATCCCTGAGCGAACGTTTGGATTAGGCCAGAGGGAACAGGCCACGTGCCCTGCGAGGCTCTTTTGTCTGAGCGTTCTCCTGCTGTGGGCCCTGGAGAAAACCCCAGCCGGAGGGTCCTTGGGACTGTCAGAAATTATTGTGCTGCTTTAGCAAGAAGAACAGTGAACAGGTGGAACTTGTGTTTCCTACATTGAAATAAATCCTCTTTTTTTTATGCCTTATTAATGGGACTTCTGGTCAAAAGGAACTCAATGCACCATAACCAGCAAGGAAAACGCTTTAGTGTGTGACCTCCAGGAAGAGCCAGTCTGTCATTAAAATGCTATTAACAAAGGATCATTCTGAAAAGCAAACCTCGATTCGTTATTGCTATTGCTCATATTTAGGGTTAGGGGTTTAAACAAACCACTAACTATAAGTATTAAACTTAGGCGTGTAATTCAGCATGTTCTCAAATTGCATGGCTTGTTCAAAAGAGGTGTTTGATTTTTTTTTTGACTTGGCAGACTATAAAGTAGAGCCTGATCTAAAAACCACCTAGTAACTACCCAAGAACACTGTAGCAGTGCACAAGCAACTGCATAACAATCCTAAAAATAAAAAAAAAAGAATAATTTAGAACACCTCAGCCATGTTAAGAATCACCCAAAATCCCCTAGCAACTTGTTAAGATCCCTCCGAACACTTTTTAGAGAGTTGAGTGTTGTATCTCCCTGCGGTCCAGTTCTCTTCAGAGACACAAAAGGCTGTCGGGCTTGCTGTTTATTTTTCAGGCCTGTAGGCCAGTGTTCATGGTTCAGCTGTCGTCAGGCAGCAATACGGCATGCGTCTGCGGCTCTTCAATATAAACTTCCAACAATGACAGACTCAAGTCACCTACCACAGTTAAAGACATTCAAGCTTTGTCTTCAGCCTCAAGAGACTGGACTGAGATCTACACTCACCTCCTCTGCTCTGGGTCTCATCACGTCTCTGAATGAATGAGCAGAAGGTCTGTGAGTATATGGATGCATCCCAGGAAAACTGTCAAAAATGTTGATGTTCCATGTTCAGGACTCCCACTCAAAAAGCTAAAAAGCATAATTAAAAAAAA
Source organism: Sinocyclocheilus anshuiensis (assembly GCF_001515605.1). NCBI lineage: Eukaryota > Metazoa > Chordata > Actinopteri > Cypriniformes > Cyprinidae > Sinocyclocheilus > Sinocyclocheilus anshuiensis. Next base: position 353,088 of record NW_015536514.1, on the reverse strand, counting down.
TATATATATTTAATAATTTGTTATTGAAGTGGTATTTGTAATAACTAATAATTACTATGTGTGTGTGTGAATAAATACTATATGCATACAATTTAAAAGATAACATTTTAATTATTAGCTGATTATTATAATTATAGATAATTATTTATTCATTATATATATCATAATACAAATATGTATATGGTTTGGGGCTCTCGTATGCAAGTTTATAAAACATGAAATTGCTTAGAAAGGTACAAACATAAATATGTTTACTCTGCTAGCATTTACTCTTATGGAAATGATATAGTAGCACTATTTGTATTGTTTCTCTTGGATAAATTGCTCCTGCTTGTATTATTTTCACGTATAAATCATTAAATGACAAAATGTGCATGTAGCAATTTGTAGTGCAACTAGTCACTAGTTGCACAACATTTCTACATGCACATTTAAAAAAAAAATGCAAGCAAAAAAAAAAAAATGGCTGCCCACTGCTCCGGGTGTGTTCACGGTGTGTGTGTGTGTGTTCACTGCTGTGTGTGTGCACTTTGGATGGGATAAATGCAGAGCACTAATTCCGAGTATGGGTCACCATACTTGGCCACATGTCACGTCACTTATTCATTCTGTGATTTAGTCAAGTACATTATAATCATCTTTGTACTGGTGGATCCCTTGAATATGTTGTTTCTGTTTTTTTTATTGCCATTTGTACGTCACTTGGGATCAAAGAATCAAATAAGAACGCACAAATCCACACTCAAGTATTTTCACCTTAACTTGTATACAGTCCACCTTAAATCCAGATGAGCCTGTGACAGACAACTGCTAGTCAGCCAATCAGAGCGGCTCGTACAGTCCTGCAGCCGAGAGTCCATGTCGCTGCTAAAAACAGCATTAAGAAAAAAAGCACAGACACTTCTTGCAGTAGTATTGGTCATTTATTGTGGTTTATGACACTCGGAGCAGACATTTATTTAAGTAGACTTACAAAACACAATGGCTGATGGTGAGAATTTTGAAGGGGATGCTGAGGTCCCACCGGTCCCTGAGCCACAGCTCCCAAACACTACTGCAGCTGGTACAGTATCGTTATGTCAAAACATTTACTTCAGAACGAACAAAGGCTTTAGAGCCATACAGTATTATGTTCAGTGTAGATCGATTAGGGACTGTTCAGGCCATAATTGTTGAAAAGCCTCTAACAAACACTAGCGAGATATTCATATTCAAAACACTTGAATTACTGAAACTCGATTTATTTGTTTGAAGCAAGTAGGCCTAACGTTAGCGTTATATTACAATCGCAACTTGACGGCTGCCAAAGAACTGTTCTGAAGCAGTTTCTCGGGGAACGCCAAACCCTTACGAAAATGAACCATGGTTTTATTATAGTAAAAGTGTAGTAACCATGTTTTTTTGGCGTATTGATTACCATTTGTATAACCACAGTTTTACTACAAAAACATGGTTAAACTATGGTTAGTGTAGCAAAACCATGCTTAATTTGTGGTTATCATGGTTTAACTATAGTAACCATGGTGGTTTTTTTTGTTGTTGTTTAATTTGTAGTAAAACCATGGTTAATTTGGTTTAATAACTCATACTAAATGTTTG
>NW_015536514.1:322706-351105 GCF_001515605.1 Sinocyclocheilus anshuiensis | reverse complement strand
CTATAGTAACCATTTTTTTTTTTTTTTTTTTTTTTTGTTGTTTTTTTTTTAATTTGTAGTAAAACCATGGTTAATTTTTAAGAAATGAAAATAATATGTGCTTGTTTTTAACTTCTTGTACATAAAGCCTGTAGCTGCACACATCCTAGGAAGTGTTTCTGGTTATGTGTAAACTTCCAACGTCTAACGAAAATTAACCATGGTTTTTTTACTACAAAAAAAAAAAAAAAAAACATGGTTACTATAGTTAAACCATGGTAACCACAAATTAACCATGGTCTTGCTACACTAGCCCTAGTTTAACCATGGTAACTGTGGGTTATACAAATGGTAGGCTAATAAATGTGCTAAAAAACCATAGTTACCACACTTTTACTATAATAAAACCATAGTTAATTTGTTTACTACATCTGTGATCATTGTCGCGTCTCTGTATAAGAAAAATTGAAGTTATTTATGTAAGACTTGAGGTATAAGTGTGTGAATTTTGTTTCAGTATAATTTCAGAAGTGTTTCTAAGAAGCTTTTCAGCGACCACACAAACTAATCATACAGATTTGTCATTCACACATGAATGAAACACCTGAAATATGAGTCTTGTTCTCACAAGCATCGAACGCTGATTATGTAATGGACCTGATGTGGTCTCTGTCTCTCTGTCTCTCTGTCAGGTCGTAACCTGAGAGGATGGCTTCAGGAGCAGTTCGGTAGGCCTCTGGAACAGTGTGAGGACATGAGTCTACATAACGCTGCCTATGTAGGAGACCTAGACACTCTCAGGACCCTCCTACAGGAAGACCACTTCAAACAGTGAGACTTCCTTGTCTGAATGATTCATTAAAGTTGACTTAAAATGAAAATTTACCCTATCTGTTTTATAAATGCACATTATAGATCTTAATGTAACCAGTTGTTCCATGTATATAAACAACAGAATAGATTCCTCTCTGGTGACGTACAGGATTTCTCCAATCATTAAGCCCCTGCAAGCTCGCATTCATCTGCCTCCATTTTTGAGTGCAACACACACTCTACAAAATCCAGTAACCAACGGATGTTTAGATGCAGGTCCTCGCACTACAATTGTTCTTTTTTGATAATCTGTTAAACACAGAAGTTCATCACAATACAGAAGAAAAGATATCTTGCTACTAAAGTTTCATCACAACTTTAAAGGAATAGTTCACCCCAAAATTAAAATTTGCTGTAAATTTACTCACCCTCAGGCCACCCAAGATGTAGATGAGTTTGTTTCTTCTTTACAACAGATTTGCAGACATTTAGCATCACTTACCAATGGATCCTCTGCAGTGAATGGGTGCCGTCAGAATGAGAGTTGAATGCGTCCAAACAGCTGATAAAAACATCACAATAATCCACACAGTTCCACAAACTTATTAAACTCACTTTGGATGGCCTGAGGGTGAGTAAATTTTCAGCAACTGTCCATTTTTGGTGAACCATTAATTTAAAGGCGCCGACACACCACTGGTTTTGCTATGCACCCATGTTTTACATTGGACAAAACTCAGTCACAACCCATGTTTACTCTCATTTCAAGTGCGGTTCAAAGGTGATAACACAGAATATAAGATTGTTTTTTCAGTGTGTAACATTGAATTATTTTCTAGGCAGATCAATGAGAAGTTGATTTGGTCCTGTGGTTGGCTGCCCTGCACGCCACTGCGTATTGCTGCCATGATGGGTCACAGCGAGTGTGTGGAGTACCTGATCTCTCAGGGAGCTGCAGTGGACCTGGTGGATGTGAAGGGTCAGACCGCTCTGTACATGGCTGTGGTTAATGGACACCTGGACTGTGTGAAGATCCTTTTGAAAGCCGATGCTGATCCGAACGGCAGCATTCATCACCGGAGCACCCCAATATACCACGCTGCACAAGTGGGCCGAGTGGACATTCTATTAGAGCTGATCAGGTGGGGATATATCTTGCAAATGCTATAAATCTAGCGTAGTGTTAGTTCTGGCAGGTCACGTTAGTCAAGCTCGCATCAGCTGACTCTCAGCTGATCCCCATCAACCTATGGGAATACGACGCCTATCTAAGTATTCATATATAAGGTCCCGCAGTAGTATCAGCAGTTTTCGCATTGCTCAATAGCTAATTACCCTCCTCCATCCCCAGCTCCTCCTCTGTCAGTCAGGATTCAGCCTTCTGATTCTCCTTTGAATCAGACTAATTCTAAAATGTGTACATAAAATTATTGAACTTGAACAATATCTGCAATACATTTATGTTGGTTCTGTTCTGTTTACCCTGGGGGGGGTTATCGCTGCTCTCCCTGCTCTCATCCATGCTAGGCTGCATGGATGCGCAGGGAGTTCTTGCCCAGAACAGAACCGCCAATCCAAACTGTATGCTAATTGTCAATCATCTTTGACGATAGTGGTCCTGACAGAATTACTATATTGAAAATGGAGTTTAGTTACGACTCTACACTGGCGGCCAAAAGTTTGGAATACCATGCTGCATTAATTTGATCAAAAATACAGTATTAGATTTTGAAATATAATTGCAATTTCAAGGAACTGTTTTCTGTTTAAATATATTTTGAAATGTAATTTATTCCTGTGATGTCAAAACTGAATTTTCAGCATCATTACTCCAGTCTTCAGTATCACATGATCCTTCAGAAATCATTCTAGTATGTTGATTTGGTGCTCTATTATTATTGGTGCTCATTGGTTGTTATCAATGTTAAAAATGTCTTTGCTACCTAATATTTTTGTGGAAACCACATTTTTTTGCAGGATTTGTGGATGATTAGAAAGTTAATTGAACAGTGTTTAAAATAGAGAATTATTGTAACATGAGAAATGTCTTTACTGTCACTTTTGATCTATTTAATGCATCCTTGCTGAATAAACGTATTAATTTCTTTTTTTTTAATCGTTCATAGCCTAAACTTTTGAATAGTATCACAGTTCCCATAAAAATATATTAAGCAGCATAACTTTTTCCAACATCGATAAACATCGATAAGAAATCAGCAAATCAGCATATTAGAATGATTTCTGAACGATCATGTGACACTGAAGACTGGAGTAATGATGCTGAAAATTCAGCACTGCATCACAGCAATAAATATTTTTTTTTACTGTGTTTTGATCAAATAAATCCAGCTTTGGTGAGCAAAACAGACTTCTTTCAAAAACATTAAAAAATCGTAATTATTCCAGACTTTTGGCTGCTCGTGTATGTTCTCATGGATTATTTAAGTGTGAATTATGATAATGCTGATTGCCCTGGAATACACACAGGTTCAATGCTGATGTTGATATTGACCAGCGGTTGGATCAGAGGTCTATGTTCGGCATGCACACTTTGACAACTCTGGCAGCCTGTCCACTGTTCATCAGCGCTGCTTACCATCACTTCCCCTGCTTCCGGATGCTTCTGAATGCTGGTGCCAACCCCAACTACAACTACAATGGCCCCGTGGGCAGGGAAGCGCTGGTAAGGGGCCGGGCCTGCTGTATGCTGGATGCAGTTCTGAAACTCGGATGTGAACCAGTCTTCGTTAGCTTGCTGCTGGACCACGGCGCTGAACCGTATCTAGTCCCCTGGGACGAGCTCGATCCTGACACCATGGTTCGCTTAAAAGTCGACGCTGAAGCCCTTCGCATCTACCAGGAAGCCAAAAGTAAGTTGTAGTCTTGATGTTGTCACGTTATTATTGGGTCATTTCTATTATGCAGTATATTTTTTAGTTTAAGTGCAAATTTTTTTATACAGTGAGGTCCAAAAATATGGATTTTTTTTCATTAAAACCTGGAAATAAATAAATGGAACATTTTTATTATAAAATTATAAAAGTTTTATAGCAAAAAACAGTTATGTCAAATGAAGACCAACAAGCTCATCATTTTTAAATATGAAAAGTTCGTTTTTCAGTATCACAGGTAGGTGAACATTTAAAATTTTCAGTGGATTTTAGTCATATGCTATGCACTTTTAATATGGAAAAAACAATGGTTTGTTAAAGAATGTTTCAGATATTTCTTAATTTTTTTTCCTTCATTCAAATTCTTTCAAACAATGTTGATGTTAACTAAAGCTGTTGAAATAGTTTTGGTAATTGAAATAAAGCTACAATAAAATAAAATAAATAATATATTTAAAAAAATTAGAAATGTTGATTTGGCAATTAACTAAAATAAATTTAAGTTGAAATTACATTAAAACATTTTTTTTTTTTAAATCAAAGCTATTATATAGAACTATAAAAACTAACAAAATGGCCAAAGCACATCAAATTAGTAAAGCTTAAACTAAAATTAAAATGAAAACTGAAAATGTAATAATATTTCAAAATGTTAACACTGGTTTTCTTTGGAAATGTTGTTTTCAATGCTGTTATGGATTCATAGTTTTTCCATGTGTCTTCAACCTCATTTTTCATCTTTTTAGTCTTCTGTAAAATCCTTTTAACTAACAACAGCCACTTCCGTAATGACATCATCCTTTAGGAAGTGACATCATTTTGGAGGGAAAACAACAGCTCAAACATTAGCGAGTATTATCAATGGATTTAATGAATTCTGCACTTTATGGCATACACAGGATGTGAACATTTTGTTGAAGGTATGTTTTTAACGGGAGAATATTCCGTAAAACTTGAAAAAGGCAATGCAGGAAATTCAGGAGATTCAAAATTACTTGATTGTTTTATTTCAGGGTATAACTTCAAATATGATTTTTTTCCATGACTGTCAAATTACAGTTTCATTTCTAAAGGTCTTTGAGGCCTTTCCTGTACTCGCTAATATTGCTTTCCAACACAGGAAACCCGAGGAGATTGATGAACCTGTGCCGCATTACTATCCGGGAGATCATGGGCAAGAAGCGTCTATCATGTATCTCTTCCCTTCCGCTGCCTGAAACCATCATAAAATTTATGTTTCACAAGGACTGACCATGTAGACGGTCGATTAACTCAAGGGTGCAAGTGACCTCTCGCTCTCCAACACTACTTACACCAGTGACTTCCACTAGACTGGCTGCTGTGATGGCAAGGTAATGACATTTTTCTGTGTTGATTTTGGGGGGAAATCTGTGGAATGGATTCCTGGTAAAAATGAGTTAAATGGAGCTGAGAGTACTGTACTCTTATTGTGAGATGAATGCATAAGCATATTAGCAAAAATGTTTAATATATGCGCTGCTGCTGCCATTTTAAGAGAGTTTTACATACTCTTCTTTGCACTGTGCCAAAGAACACGATTACCTGTAGTAAAATCACTGTAACGCACTGCCTTTTGAGGCTCATTGCTTTAACGGAGGACAATATTGAACACCACTGATGAGAGAAAATTCTATTGAGATTAGTCTTATTTTAGCCTGTGCTAACAGTTACAGCATTTAAGTAATGACTATTGAATATTATTAGAATTATGATATTGGTGATATGTACTCATATCACCTATATTTGATTATATTGCTGAAACTTTCCTTACATATTCATTTCCATATTTTTTTTTGCAATATTGGTAATGTGAAGAATGTGTACTTATGGACTTTTTTGAAGTAGCTTCTACTTTCCTTGAATATTTCAGTTTGTTGCGACTTATTTGTTTACCTCACTACAAATGTTTTCCAGATAAACATTTTTTACTTTAAAAGATTCTGATTGTCTCACTATTCATTACCCTGATTAAAATCTTTGTTTCATTATTTGTTTCATTATTTAAAAGAGCGGAGTGGAAAATATAAATATTTTGAAACGTTACAAATACAAACATCACTTTTAATGCATCTTTGCTGAATAAAAGTGTTAATTTCTTGTAACAAATCATTCCAGGATTTTAAACGGTAGTGTATATTTTATTTAATGTAATTGTAATTATTTTTTTCTTTTTCATTTCATTGTGTACAATTTAGTGCTGTCAAATGATTAATCGCGATTAATCGCATCCAAAATAACTGTATGTGTGTGTATTTATATATACATAATAAATATACACAGTACACACATATATATATTATGTAAACGGAAACTTTTTTGGGGGATGCGATTAATCGCGATATTGTTATTATTATTATTATTATTTTATTGTCTTATGGTTTTTTTTTTATTATTATTATGTAAACAGATACAATTTACCAGTGACAAATCAAATACAAAATAACCAAAGTCAACAAAACATACATGACAGCCAAAAAACCATAATAGTAATGATGACAATAGTAATAATGATGATAATAGCATTAATAACAAAAATCAGAGGATGAGGAAGGTGATAAGTAATAATAGTAATAGCAATAATAATAATAAAAAAATATATATTAATAAAAAATTGGAGGATCAGGAAGAGGACAAATAGTAATAATAATAATAATAATAATGGTAGTAGTAGTAATAATAATGGCACCAACAACAACAATAATAATAATAATAATAAAGCTAAAAAATAGTGAGATATTGTAAGGCTGCAATATCTCATGAGCACAGCATAAGTTGGGCCCCCGCCCATGTCACTGCAGGAAAAGAGAAAGAGAAAGGAAAAGAGAGAGAGGAAAAATAATAATAAACAAAAGACAATGAGAGTGGGGAGAGAGAGAGACAGAAAGAGAGAGAGAGAGAAAAATAAAGGAGAAAAAAAAATACATTTAATATTTTATAAGTATTTAATTAGGTTTGATATTAGCCATTGTTGCTACCTCCTCCTAACCCCCCTCCCCCAAGGATATTGTTTAGATATTGATGAAGATGTGTCATTGAGGATGGCTTCAGACAAAGAGGTTCAGCGGATTCATGATTGATGGAAGTTTATGAGAGATAACCAAGAGGGGTGTAATTCTATTGTATTATTTTGAGTGGAAGTTGGCAGGTTTTCCATGGAGATGTACTCTATTCGTAAGTTTTTCCAAGATGTAATATGTATGGTGTTCCTTGATTTCCAGTTCATGAGGATAGTTTTCTTGGCGATAGTTAGAGCCACTAGGAGTAATTGACTATTTGTATTGTTTAAATTGATTATGGATATGTCACCTAATATACAGAGGGAGGGAGACAATGGGATGTGACATCCCATAAAGTTGGATAGTGAGTCAGTAACGTTTTCCCAAAAAATGTTTAATTGAGGTGCAATGCCAAATGGCGTGAAAATAGGTGTCTGGTGTGTTTTGTGCACAATGTGAGTTTCTGAAGTAAAACCCATTTTAAATATTTTTCGTCCAGTTAGGTGAAATCTATGAAGGACATTATACTGTATAAGTTGCAGGTTGGCATTTTTTGTCATGAAGTAGATATTTTTGCAGATTTGTGTTGTTGTTATTATGTTTTATTTAAGTAAAAGTCATGCATTAAAATATAACTAAGTAATTTATTGATGTAGTATCTTATTTATAACACTGATATGCACACAGCTCTATGCTCCCATTGGCTTTTTTATTGTTTGTATTTAGCTGTATGTTTTTTTTCTTTACCCTAAGGGGTCATTATTGTTCTTTACTCTCAGTGTTTAAATTATTGCTAAATTAAAAACGTAATTATCATTCAGCGCAGGAAGTGATTTATACATCCTGTAAGATAGTCTTCACAGAGGCCCTGCCCACAAGTTTCTCAGGGATCTTAGTAGATATCATGTTAAGCTATCACATCTCACCATCATATAATAGCCCCTGATGTGCACTGATTCCACTGAGGTTTTCAACCATATCGCAGATTTCCCAGGCTTCATCCATTGGGATCACTCTCTGGGTACAACTGCCTTTTTTCCTTGTCAGACTATAACTTTAGTGTGCTGTGACATTAAAACCACATCTTGTTGAAAACCACAAACTGGAAAAAGCAAAGCCTGGGAAAGGCCGGACTCTGCCAACGAATCACCAGTGGGCTCGTAGAGAACTACAGTCCCTCTATCTGCATCTGGGGGAAAGGTGGGTTCACACACTACTAAGTGCACTCTTGTTCGTGGGTACTCTGTAATAATCTCCCCTTGGTGCATTTTTGCTGTTACGCTGCCATTGAAATCTTGATCAAAGCTCCCTATGTTTAATGTCAATATGCCAGCAGCAGATCTTAAGTGACTGTCATCTTTTTCCGATTGTTTTCAACAGCGGATCTGGAAGGAGGCCACTTAGCAACCCCAAAACTCCAAGAGTAGTAGGATGCATGTTCAAATGGGTGGTCACTAAATCCCTAAAGTTTGATTGGCCAGTCCAGGTGTCATCTCAAAATTCGAACCTGTGGTTGGCCATCTCCCAAGGCAGAGAGAGGCGGGATGCTCTTTAAAACCCAATATGACCTCCTTGGTTTGAACTGGAGCGGGAAACCATGTCAAGAAATGACAGACTCATTTGGATATTTCCCATCCAAAATAAATATGTAAGTACACTTTATGATATAGCCTACAAATATCAGTTTTCTTTGTCCCTAGTGCAGCGTGTTTCCATCAAGCACCCAACAGTCTTAAAAATAAAGGCTCCAAATAGGGGTTTTGCAGTGATGCCGCAGAAGAACCATTCTGGTTCCCAAAAGTACCTTTCAGTGAACAGTTCTTACAAGAACTATTTTTTTAGTAACTTTTTTTTTTTTTTCAATTTATTTACTTTTTCGTGGAACTTGGAATTGTTAACTAAAAAAAAAAAGAAAATTAGTTAAAAAAATATACTCACTCTCAGACCATGCAAGATGTAGATGAGTTTGTTTCCTCGTAGGAAAAGATTTTGAGAAATTTAGCATTACATCACTTGCTCACCAATAGATCCTTTGCAGTGAATGGGTGCCGTCAGAATGAGAGTCCAAACAGCTGATAAAAACATCACAATAATCCACAAGTAATCCATCCATCAATAAAAATATAAATCATTTATCCTCTACCCTCTATCCATAATATTGCTTTTTCCAGTGAAAACTTAGTTTAGTCTGAATCAGGAGAGAAATATGCGCAGATCAAGCAACATTTACAGGTTAAACAGTCCAAATATTTCAGTGGATTTCGCTGTGAGAAGACAACAGGGGATGGACTTTGTAACCGGAGAATTCTGGATTGGTATTTTGGCCAGAGGCGACAGAGCCTTTCAATTCACAGACTTTAATTGATGAACTTGTGGATTATTATGATGTTTTCATCAGCTGTTTGGACTCTCATCCTGATGGCACCCATTCACCGCAGAGGAGTGATGTAAATGCTGATTTTCTCAGATTCTGAGGGTGTTGTCAGCAAATTGCCAGCAAAATTCATTTTTGGGTAAACTATTCCTTGACCACATGGTCAACTCTAGGCTCTGTAAACTGAGCTGAATGTAATATTTCTAAGTAAAAAAGGGTCTTGGGAGCAGCCTGCATTTTATTTAAAGCAAAAAAAGGTTTGGCTAAAAACCTTATTTTGCACATTTGGGCTTGCTGAAATGTTTTTGCAAGTTGGGATTTAGTAGAAAAGGCACATGGATGAAGTTAGCAAAACGATTTCACAGTAAATAGCTTCAAACACCTTCAATGCTGTGTTCAAACATTTCCATGACATCCTAATTATTTATGGCTGAGCTGCATCCCAGCAAACAGTGACCTTCATAGACACGCAATAGCAAAGTCGTCATGTAGTATCTAGATAATAATAATTTGCTGCATGTTTCAACTTTGTCTTTTGATACCCTGGGATCGGCATGTCCTACATCAGTTTAACCCCTCCATCTTTACAGAATTCAGTTCTGGCCAAGTGGCAACTCTTTGACACAAACACATAATATCTATATTAAAAAAAAGAAAGTATATGTGTTGGACTATATGATGTATTGTATTGTTAAAACAAGACTTTTTATTTATTCAGTCAAGATTAAACTGCACTGTAGATGATGGATTGTGCATTTAACTTTGTCTAGACACGATATCTGCTCTGTTTTGACTGTAGTTTCAGTTTAATGTGTTTATATTGATTCAGTGCTGTCTGAAGGATGGCTCTAGATGGCACTATCTTCATGTGAAGCCTCACCATCTCATGGGTTCTTTCTCTCCACAGAGAGCTAAAAGAATTTACAACAAACATTTACTCTTGGGCATTGATTGTATTTATTTATTTGCTGACATATTTAGTTATTTAACTTTTTATTTAGCCATATATCTTATCATTTTAGAGGTCATCAGAGTTTCTTTTTTTCTTTACCAATACCTCTGCTCTCTCTTGCATTCACCATTTCCAAATGTAGGTTAATTTGCTGATATTATTACAAACTAGTGCAATTTACATTTTTGTTTGGTCTATTTCTGAGTTTTGTACATTAGCTGCCTTCAGATTCCCAAAACAGGGATTCTGATGCAGTCGGATATATTGATGAAAGTGTGGTTTCATTTATTTTTCTTGTTATTTTTAATAGTTTTTCTCTGAACCGATCAGCTGTAGATGTAGTTTTTCTGTTGTTTTATGATGCCGCTAATTGCATTCTTGTCTTATAAATGTATTCGAAAAAAACATCTCAAGTTTCCAACCAAACAGACAATTTCCTCATGCATTTAATTTTGGTTTTAACGGAAATGCAATTAACTGCATCTTAAGATTTTATATGAGCTTATAAAAGTGCATGTGTGCTTGTGTCGGGTTTAAAATAACTTTTTTCCTTTTTGTTAAAATTGAGTAACAGCTGCATGTTGTTTAGTTCATTTTAATCTCGCATCTCCCCTTCTATCAGACTCATTTACACTTGCGCTCTTATTTTATTTTCCCTCTTTAATTGCATTTTTTTGGAACAGTGATCTCATACCTTTGACTAGCTCTTTTTGTTGTGTGGTGTTTTTTTTCTCTCTCATACTGCGGGGAATTTCACATAAAGAAAAAGAAGAACCCATTTTTTCTTTTCTGATTTGTATATCACGTGATTTAGATCAGGTATTATTTAAGCTGTGCCATTCCTGCCAGAAAAACACGCTAGACTTCAAGAAATTAAACACTATTGATATACAGTCCAAGAAAAACAGTATTTTTGCTTGTTTTGTGTCAGGTCAATATAACAGGAAGGGTAGCGATTAAATAAATATTGGTAATTTTTCATTTCTGTGTCATACACATGCAAAATCAATTACAAAAGTATTTCCGATTTAAAAGTATTTTACTCTCAAACGTCTGTTTGCGTGTCTGATCTCAGAGCATGACTGTGCTGTTAACAGTAAAGGAAGGTGACGCTTAAATCCGTGGCTTGGTTTAAGACAGGAAATATTGAATGGAGAAAATTTACCAATAAATCTGTTTTAATTAGGAAACCAAAATTGCTTAATGCCACTTAATTTGACTTTTTTCCAACAGCACCGGCAGTTGTGAATTGCGGCGAACAGTGGAAGATAGAATCACAAATGAATGTTCCAGACTCTCAGATCCTGCCCTGTGAAGTATTCAGATCTGAAACTAATCAAAAAGCAAACTAAACAAACGGAAAACATCTTTGAGAACATTTGCCAACTAGTATTGCAGGTCGACAGCCTTGTAGCCTTGGGTCTGTGCTCATTAACCTTAGTCGATTTAGAGATCATGTAGATTAGCTGTAGATTGCTGTTTTATTACTAAACATCAATCTCGAGCAGCACAAAACTGCTAAAAATAATCTCGATATGAATGTTTTGCGTGTTTTTTTTTTCCTCCTCTGAAGTACCACACACTCCCAGAGTTTTTCCAGCTCTGTAAGTACAGAGGCTTTGTAATTGATAGTATTCATTAAGCCAAACTACCCATGGTTAATTGCTTCTGTGAAGCTTTGGCTCTGGGGAGCAGCTCCACAGCTGAGCTGAACGGTTTGCTCTTGGCCAAGGAACAAAGCTATCAGCAGACATGTTTGAGGGCATTCGGGCTTCCTCTTGAAATTAAGCAGGAATTGTCACTCGGTTGACAAACCGCCATCAGACAACAGCATCAGCAGGAACCCTGGAAAAGAAGAGGAAAATAACAATTCCACGACCACTATGGGAATGCAGTAAAATGTGTTTTCCTGCAGCCTGGAGTCCCACAGTTAAACCTGCAGGCACAGAAACGAGTGGAAAGCGGCCTTCCCAGAGGCCTGTGAACGCCATGCGTGCTGGTTCACAGCGAGAACGGGTAGAGTCACAGGATTGCATCATCATGTGTCACGAAACCCCCTGACACCAAATCCACCACATGCCTTTAGATTTCTGAATAATGCTATTACGTAACTCTGAGCACATTTGCAGACTCCGAAAGGGGTGTCACTTTCTGCGATTCGGATCGAGTGACCCTCAAGTGGAACTGTGGACAGCGTGGAAGGAGGATATGGGGTGTCTCATTTGGATGGGGCCCTTGCAGCCATTCCCTTGGCTCTTGCTCCTAGTATAACCCTTCTGACAGAGGGTGGGAAAGGATCCAAGCCCACGGCCCAACGCCACATCAAATCAACCATTTCCTCCCATGATAGGATGGCTCAGACGAGCTTCCCAGATCTCCAATAAGGAGAAAAAGAGATGTTTAGAGGATCAATCCTGGTGGAGGATGATTTTGGCCATCGTTGTTCCTTCCCACTAAAGCCTCTCGTGTTTCTTTTTCAGCATCGAGAGACGTTCTTCTCAATCTCACATTGTTCTGAATGAAGGCATACTGACACTGCCACACCCATCTTCATTTCCAACAATGGACTTTGACATTTCAGGGAATATATTTCCAGGTTCAATACGATTACAAATTTGATTTGGCGTATTTCAGTTATAATGTCCACTATGTTATTGATTAAAAGGATTCATTAAAACAACTGGCTCCTCAGAGTCATTTGTTTGGAAACTTGGCACCTTTGGTGACACTGCATGTTTTTGATTCAATAAAAATAATTGAATCGTATGCATATTTTTGAAGGCCAACCCATAAGTTAGCATCACCCTGGTTCCCTCGACAAAAACCCAATAGGATTTTTTAATTGGCTTTTGCATTATTGCAGAAAATAAGCTGTGACCAAAAAGGTTTCTTACACATTTTGTCCATCATGATAATCTTGACCAATTAATACACCATTTATTAATTCTGAAGTCTAAATTCTTTTGCCAGAAGAAAAAGCTAAACATAGGATATAAACGAACTACACCACAATTGCATGACTTCAACTTCACCTAAAGAGTTTGTTCACCCAAAAATGAAAATTCTGTCAGTGATGCGGAGGAGACGAATTGTTGAATAATGTCGTTATTTTTTTTCTTTTGCGCACAAAAAGTATTCTCGTAGCTTCGTATAATTGCGGATGAACCACTGATATCACATGGATTATTTTACAGATCTCCTTGCTACGTTTCTGGACTTGGGAACATTTCAGTTGCGTTGCTGTCTATGCAGGGTCAGACAGTTCTCAGATTCCATCAAAAATATCTTAATTTGTGTTCCGAAGATGAACGAAGGTTTTACGGGTTTGAAAACAACATGAGGGTGAGTAATGACAGAATTTTCATTTTTGGGTGAACTATCCCTTTATGCTTCTGACAACTATTTCAGTCTTTAAAAACATTTTTGCTGAAAGTTTCAGTTTGCAAGAGCATGATTATAATCTCAACAAGGCTTTGAAAGTTAATGATTAGTGAGTTTACCTGTTTGGTTTGATGGCATTTAATGTCCCCAATAACCTCTGCAGTCCTATTTAGCAACTTAAGCAATCGCCTTTTTCAAGAAAAGAAATCACAATATTGATGTATTTTATGTGGTAGAATAAAACGTGAAAATATCTTCAGTTTGTTTTAACCACAGACCTTATTTCAGCCGTTAAACCAAAAACCCAAACCCAAGGGACGATGGAACCTTAAGTGCTATAATCCTAATTTGTTTTCGGGTATTAGCCTACATAAAGACGCCAGCCAAATTCTCAACAAAAGTGTTTTCATTGATATATTTTTATGTTTCTGTTGTCAGACAACGAGAAGAATGTGAAATAGTGACTGAAACGTGGCCTATTAAGACTACATAACCAGCTCTCCCTTCCAAGATGTTAATCGAGCCATCATCTGATGAAATCAGATTCCCATAAGATAAGGACAATGGATGAGAAGCAACAGAATATCTATTTGAACTGAATGCGCTGCTTATCTGTTGCTAGGCGCTTTTTTGGAAAAAAGTCGCTAAAGGGGTCTGAAAAGTCACGAAGTTGCCGAACGCTGTCCATTAGGGTTTGGGCGATGTCTACAATGTGTGGTAAATTGGGCGATGTCTTGTGAAATGTGTGGTAAGTACTGTCGCTCCATAGTATAAATAAAGTACATGCGATCGCGAATCTCCAAAGTTAAACTAAAAAGCGATGCATTCAAAAGCAGTTTCAATGCCAGGCATAATAGCGGCTCCCTGATGCCCGCAATTTATATACAGTATAATTACCCAATGATATAACTGAGAGAGAAAGTATTGAAGTTTATATTTTCCTCCCATCTCGTATTTATTCCCTTCAGGGGTTCCATATACACGTCATTTTCTTTCAGAAAACGGTATTGGGACGCAGTGGATCGCGGGGGGTATGGGGGGATCACGATGCCGGCTCAACATCATGATGTCTATCAGCCATCGGCGATGGACGATGGCATCGTCTATCTGCCCAACCCTACTGTCCATGAAGAACCTTTAACATTCATGGAATCTTTCCATTCCACAAAAGGAATTCTTTCTAATGGAAAAAGGTTCTTTAGATTATTAAAATGTTCTTCACACCAAGAAAAAAAAGGTTATTTTTTAAGAACTGTTGACTTAATGCTTCTTTGTGGAACCAGAAATGGTTCTTCACTGGCATCACCATTAAACCCCCTTTTGGAGCCTTTATTTTTAAGAGTCTGTCATGCTTGTTTTTTAAGCAGATGCACTTGCTGTTTGCAGGGATGGAACTGGATGCATCCTAAGACCCCGGCTTCTGCGAGGAAACCCAAATGGATCGGATCGATGGCCGTGACGAGGCTCTAAATGTGAAGAGTCAGCACATGAAAAGAAAGGTACACACAAGTCGACTTAGCTGACCCATGTGGCAGAACCTGATACTCCCTGAGCGGAGCGGAGGCCCGGTTCAGAAATACTCGTTTGCCTCGGCTCCATCTCTACAGGCCTCTGACTGCCCTTATACCTCTTTAGCTTCCTGTCAGGATCACGCATTTCCTGTCTGCTTCTTGCTTTTTTCTGACATTAAGTAGGAGAGACAGGTGTGTGCCTAATGCCACCTCTACCTGACACCCAAATATTATTACAAGGCTCATTTTTTGGCTAACTGCGTCCAGTTTAATCAAGAGATGCCTGACATTCCTGTTTTGAAACAGTGCAGGGTACATTTATATTGGGTGGCTGTGCTAAAATACGAAGTGCAGAGGCCGTGACAGTTGAATGTAGTAGTTTTAGCATGAATTTCCATGGAATGTTTATTTGGAGTAATGATTGCTAGGTGTGTTGAGAAAGCTCGCAATCTCTCGCTGGATCTCGTCAGCATTGCGTGACAACGGAGTGAGGATCCAGTCCTTGGTGAATTCCATCATGAAGTATATTGCTCTTGTGGTTTTAGACGGTTTCTGAAGTCATGGCGAGGCTTGTTGATTTATAATCTCAGATGTCATCCTTCACAATGACTCTCCGCTGAGACAGACCCTGCGTTCCAAGCCAATTCGACATGAATTCTTCCCGTAGAAATGGGCGCATTGAGTCTTCAACCAAAGCTTTGGGTTGGCTTCAGCGAGGCACGTGCTGTAAATGTACTCTTTTAATCACAGCAGAATTTGACTTTAATACGGAGTCATCTCGTGTTGTATCTGGCAGCATGCTTGGGCCAAAGTGGCGAGGGAAACTCCATAGTGTATGATTAATGAAGAGCCGACTCACCCTGATTGGTTGTGGATGAGTATCTTGCCATATGCCCTAGGCAATTGCACATGGAGACACAAACAACCACTTTTTTATGACTCGGTTGCTCCAAACCTCCAGTGTTTCATCCCTGATATGCGACTCCCTCTTGTCAAAAACTCATACGCTCATTAGTATCCACATCCTCTGTAATTTACTCATCAAGAGGGCAGCATCCCCAGTATATCTGTCATCATCTGCCGGCTATCATGAACATTAAAACCTGCATTACTTTTTTCCTAAAGTTATTAACAGAATATACTGTTATAATAATTTAAATAAATACTCAAATAAATATACATTTTTAAAATGTGTATGTATTTATTTTAGTTTGGTTTCTCTCTCACTCTTGAAATAAACAAACAAAAACAAATAAATAAATAAATAAAATGTTATAATAATTTAAATAAATACTCAAATAAATATACATTTTTAAAATGTGTATGTATTTATTTATTCATTAGTTTGGTTTCTCTCTCACTCTCGAAATAAACAAACAAAAACAAATAAATAAATAAAATGTTATATTAATTTAAATAAACATTCAAATGAATATATTTTTATGTGTTTATTTATTACTTTGGTTTACATAAAGAATATATATGGTTAATTTATATTATGTACAATAATGTATAAAATATTTTTATATATTTTTATAATTAGTTTATTGTTATTAAAAAGTTTAATTAATAAAATTAATAAAGTATTTTTAAATGTTTTATACTGTTAATATTCAAATAAATTTAAATTATGAAATTTGTAATTATTTGTTTATTTATTAGTTTGGTTTACATACAGTGTATATAATATATATTAATAATATATAAAATATTTTGATATTACATTTTTATAATTTGTCTATTGTGATTAAAAAAGTTAATAATCAAATACATAATCAAAATAAATATAATAATCAAATAAATATAATTAAATAACTATAAATTATGAGTTTTGTGTTTGTTTATTTGTTTATTTATTAGTTCATATGCACCAAACTAATAAATAAATAAACACAAATTTCATCATTTAAATTTTATCTTATATTTTAGATAATTTGAATTTTATATTTACATTTGTTTGGCATTATTAAATTTATGAATAATATAATAAATAAAAAATATGTTTGCCTCAGTTGTAATTAAAATACATAATCATAATCAAAATGAATATAATAATCAAATAAATATAATTAAATAACTATAAATTATTAATTTTGTGTTTGTTTATTTATTAGTTCATATGCACCAAACTAATAAATAAATAAACACAAATTTCATCATTGAAATTTTATATTATATTTGAGATCATTTGAATTTTATATTTACATTTGTTTGGTATTATTGCATTTATGAATTATATAATAAATAAAAAATATGTTTGCCTCAATTGTAATTAAAATCGTGTTTTATTTAATTTTATTTTTTATTTTTGTGAATTTTCATTTAGATTTTGACTAACATTTTTCATGAGTTAAATGAAAACTTTTTTTTTGTCATCTCTCATCTAGAAGCAAGTAAAAAAAACTTCTAGCAATGAAGAACCAGCATTTTTGTCAGCAAAAATAGTGTCTACATTCTCAAAAGTAATGGTTTCAGACCATGAATTTCTTACTGACAGTCTTTGAGGGTGAGTGATGGCCTGAGCGGCAGGAGGATGTCGGCAGCGCGCAGCAAATGTGAAGTGATTGACGGGACTTCCTCTGATTACCCCTCTGGAGGATGTGATATTTGATGTGTTTGTTTGCTTGTTTTCAACGCAGCCTTGCTAAAGCTGTGCACCGTCCGCTCAGTGCATTACAGGCTGCAGCCTGCAGCAGGAAGTGGAGGACAGCTCTTCAGGAACTAGACTATAAACTAGAGCTGCTTTATGTGGTATGGGAGAGCGGAGGGCCATTCAGTGGACAAAACAATATTATAAATCGTATGTGATATACAAAAGAGCACATTCTGCTGAGGTAATGGGGCTTTCTAAATGGGGTTTGCGGAAAAGTGTAAAAAAGATTTATATATAAAAATTTAGTAATAAAAAGAATATAATAAATAATGTTATTTTATATTATGGTTTTATTCTGCTTTTTATGGATTTAATGAACATCACCAATGAATCAAAAAACAGTTTAATGTTTTTAGTTTTAAACATCTGAACAGTATTCTAATAGTGGGCTAGAAAAAAGATTCAATTTCAACTTAATAGAAATATTTTGCAAATGTTTTTGAATAATTATTTTTATTTACATTTTTTCCGTGTGTTTTTCATGCCATTTATTTGTTTGTTTGTTTTATGTTTATTTTAGTGCTGTCAAACGATTAATCGCGATTAATCGCATCCAAAATAATAGTTTTTGTTTACATAATATATGTATGTTATTATGCATATATAAATATACACACACATACAGTATATATTTTGGAAATATTTACATGCATATACATTTATGTATTTATATTCTTGTAGTATAAAATAACGAACTACTAAAAATGACAAAACACACTAAAATTACAAACTTGAACTAAAATTAAAAACTGAAAATATAAAAATAAAAACTGATGTCAAATATTAATAAAATATTTCAAAGATCTCAAAGATCCTAAAATAACACTGCAAGAATTTATTTGTACGCATTTCTTTTAAGATAATTAAATGCCAAATTAAACAGGTCATGTGACAACAATATAGCTTATTATTGTTTAATGTTTATCACTGCTTAATGCATTTCACTTCACATATTATTTTGAAAAAGCAGTAGTAGGTGCAGACTGTCTAATGTACATCATTAATGCACAAGTATTAAGATATTATTCCATTCCAAACTTTTTTTTTTTTTGTAAACCAGAGCTTTGTGTTCATTTTCTTGACCTATTTGCTGTTTTATGTGTGTGTTATTTCTTTTTTTTTGTCAGAGCTGACAGTTTGGTGAAGCGTTAGCTGTGGTCTGGCCCAAGTAAACTAGCCAAACTCTGTGCATAAACATTTCAACCCCTGATGCCGTTTTATTTATCGCAGCGCACTTCCACATCCTCCGTGAACGGGCGGCATGTTGCTTTGATAAAAGCGAGTGGGTGAGGAAGAGGGTCGGGGTGTAGGTGGGGTGTGCCTTGCATGCAACAGGCCGCTCCACACTGTTATTCTTCTCTCGGTGTTTGATGGGTGGGAGGTTTGCCAGAGAGCTCGTGTGTGTGTGTTTATTGTGTCAAATGCGTACCACATGTAGGCTCAGGTCTGGTTCGGCCTCGTCTCTCTCGGAGAGCATCCTGATGGCAGACAGGAGTAATCAGCCTGTCTTCCTCCTCCTCTGCAGTACGGTGCACCTGCTTTGTGGTGCTCAAGTACTTTTACAGACCATTTCCAACCAGCTTTCATTCATTAGTTCAGTATGGATTTATTTTGATACACAAAAGCTAAGTGGACAGCTCTGTGCCAGAGAGCTAATGGAGTAGGGTGGATCCCAGTGTGATTTATATGGACAGGCTGTAGGGAAGTTCATGCATCATGTGTTTTGGTGATGGTAGTGCTATTTTAAGGTAAAGTGGGCTTGTGTACAGTTGTGTACAGCAGCTGTCCTACCTAAAAATGAAATAATATGCTTTAAATGTAGAATTTACAGCGTTTTAAAGGAATAACTTATCCATAAATGGAAATTCTGTTATTATTTACTCATGTTGGTTTAAACCCGTATACTGTTATTAAACACAAGTTTATTTAGTCAATTGCTCAAAAGGGTTCATTTACTAATTTACTATAATAAATTATACTATTTTGAATAAATTAATCATTTTTATTTATTTACAATCATTTATTAGCAACTTGAATGCACAAGTTATTCATCCTAAAGAGATGTTTTTAAAACTCCTCAGATCTTTTTAGTGTACTTTTTTTTGTGTTTTTGTAAGAAATCATTATTTTTGTTCAGCAATAATGCATTTATGTGAGTGACAGAAAAGACATTTATAATGTTGTTACAAAATAAATAAATAAATAAATTGACTTCTTTAGAATTTTTGATTCATCAAAGACAAAAAAAAGTTGAAATTTTTTTTTTCAGCATTTGATAATAATAAGAAATGTTTCTTGAGCAGCAAATCAGCATATTAGAATGATTTCTGAAAAATCACGTGACTAAAGACGAGTAATGATGCTGAAAATTCAGCTTTGCATCACAGGAATAAATTACATTTAAAAAAAATATTCAAATAGAAATCAGTTATTTTAAACAGTAATAATATTTCACAATTTTTCTGTTGTTGCTTGTTCAAATAAATGCAGCCTTGATGAACGTAAGAGACTTCATTTTACGGGGATAAAACTATAGTAGTTCATTTTAGGTTTTGAAGCCACGAATAAGCCACTCTTCTCTGAAGTTAACTAGAATTTTCCAAGTTTTAAATTCTCCATGTTTACACAGACTTCCCATTTTAGAGATCTTCATTTCAGCTTAATGGAATAATTGCTGCTGCTGCTGCTGCTTCCTTTTTCCTTTCAGTTCCATCAGGAGCATCATGAGGTAAGATTTGGCCTTAATTATTAGATTTTTTTATTTATTCATATATCAGACTGTTCTTCAAATTGAATGCTTCAGGGTTTCTTGAATATAGATGGTTAAGGTTATAGTTGACATGTTAACAGTTTACCTGATCAGGACCAAATTAAATGTATTTAATTTCACGTTACATTACATTGAATGACATCTTTTGAACTTGCCATACTTTGTCTTTATTGAACTGACGTCGCCGCTTGTATACCGCTGAGCGTAGAGCCACAACGTTTGAGCCACTCAGGATAACAGTACCTATTTAAACTTTTATTTACGCCCTGCCAAGAACCACTGAAGTGCTTTACCGCCAGTTTTAAAACTCTTTCATTTTAGTCACTGGAGAATGTGGCGTATGACAGTATCATAAAGCACAGCTTCATCAAAGCCTGGAAGCCCAGCAGGCCATGATAAAAGCAGCATCTCATGGCATTTTGACTTTTTCTGACTTCATAGCTCTCCCGGTGTAGTCGGTGGAAACCGAAGACAAGCGATCGAGGCCTTGGCTCTCTCCCAGACGCTCTCATGATTTACCCTTTTCCAACAGTCTGGACGCCAGCCGCAGACAAAGGGCAGATGTTGTGATGCGGTGTGTTTCTTGGGTAAGGTTTATTTTCTCGGTCTGTGTATACACGCAGTTTGTTTATTTACTTCTTTAGTTTGTACAGTATCCACCAGAGGCTCACTTCCGCTGAGAAATGATTTTGTTTACAGGGCAGTTTTGAAGTAAACACACATGCGCAGGCAAACACGCTGCTCTCTGTGATGGCAAACCACTTCCTAAGATGGGAGCGATTACAGAAATGCCTGACGTGTCAAACAGGGGCATGAACTGGACACCAGCTAGGCTTTTTTAAAAATGTTTTTTTATTAAGTGTTTTCCAACTATTTGGTCATGTACACCCACAGATCCATCAGTTTGGCTCAAGTACAAATTCATCAATAAACTTTAAATGTGTTCCTTTTTTCTTAAAAAGCAACAGTGTTGATGTGTTACAAAAAAAAGTGTTTGATTGCAAACAAGTTTTTATTTTTATTTTCGAGTCAAGTTCATTTATATATAGCGCTTTTTACAATGCACAATGTTTCAAACAGTTTTACAGAAAATCATGATGATAATGTTTATATTATCTTAATATCTTCATGCCATATAGTTGCATTTAGCAGATTAGAGCTGGGCGATAAAATAATTTACATTTTGCAATGATACAAGCAGTCAAGCAGTTGAGATATTCTGTATAGTATATATGGCCTTATATTGTGTATGTATGCATGTATGTGTGTGTGTGTTCAGAAATCATTCTAATATGCTGATTTATTATCAGTGCTGGAAACTGTTGTGCTGCTTAATATTTTTTTGGAACCTGCTTCAGGATTCTTTGATGAATAAAAAGTAAAAAAAAAGAGCATTTATTTAAAATATAAATCTTTTCTAACAATACACTACCGTTCAAAAGTTTGGGTTGCTCTTTTTTTCTGTATTTTTGATCAAATAAATGCAGCCTTGATGAGCAGAAGAGACTTCTTTAAAAAACATTACAAGTCTTACTGATCCTAAACTTTTGAACGGTAGTTTATATGTATATAATTCTTAAAATAAATGATCATTTATTAATAAAAATAGTAATATTATTATTATTAAAATAGAATTCATCAATAAAATTTTAAATATCTGTTTTTATATATTTACAAAGATATTTTTAGCTGGGCAATCTAGGAAATACTGTAAAAAAAAAAAAGAAAAAAATAAGAAGCATTTTATCACTAGTGCTTTGCATTGCACTGTTAACAGTTTTAACGTGTTCAGTATTAAAAAAAAGTGATTCTCTTGAAATCAATTTGTATTTTAACTGCATTACTTTTGAAGTTTTTATTTTTATTTTATGCACTTTATGGTTTAACAAACCAAAATCTTCATCATTCCAAGTATATCCTGGGGTACATCTCCCACTGTTTGAGAATCTAAAATAAATATTTTAGATTATTTTAGAAGTTTTAATTAATATATATATATATATATATATATTAAATACAGCAAATGTAAATAACATTAAAAATATGTAAAATAATTTTTTAATATATAAATATAGAGCTAGCATTAAAAATATCACAAATTAATGTAGCTTATATACAGTGGGTACGGAAAGTATTCAGACCCCCTTACTTTCCGTACCCACTGTATATATATATATATAATATATATATATATATATATATATATATATATATTATCAGTCTAGCGTGACGATCAGTCGCACCCCGGCCCACCACATTGCTTCCTGCAGCGGAGTGAAAATGCTGCACGGCCCGCTTCCCCCAACTCCTAATTCAAAGCACATTTCACCAAGTGCGGCTTTGAGAGGGGATGTGGCTAAAACAAATAAAAGAATCATAAAGGAGGGATCAAAGCAAGCCTGCAAATCCATTCCTTCTGGGTAAAGAGCCTTTCATAAAAAAAAAAAATGAAAAGAAATCCCACATCCCGACTACATATCTCATGGAACGGATCACTGGCAAACGAGTGCCTGCGCCGGATTGATGGAGCGGACTCTGTTGGCAGGCCTCGCCTCGCTCCTCTGTGCTCTTTCCTACGGAGCGAATGCGCATGGGGCCGTTTTCATAACTCGCAGTTATCAAGCCTTTGGGGAAATACGTATGTGTGTGTTTATGCATGTATAGATGGGGGTCTCGAAGACAGATGTTGGCACGGACGTATAAACGATTATAAAGTGCAGGCCACCAGGAAGTCGGTAATGCTCTCAAGGTGTCGCAGCCTGGGCAGGAACATTTGGTGACCATTGCGAAGATATCCTTCAACACAGCTGTGAAAGAGCACGAGGGACTGACATAACCTGCTTCATTTAGCCTCACAGCTGAGCAGACAGCCATTATCCTACTGAAGGGCGAGGTCTTTTCCATCACATAGACATCCACCACGCGTCGTCAGAGGATTCTGGATAATCTGGACCGGAGCTCCACTTTGCACGCAGCGCATACTTGCAGAGTGATCCATCTGTGCTCATAATTCGTACACGCTGTCGTTTTACACTCGATTGACAGAGTTTCACAACAGATCGTCTTTGTAAAAGAAGAAAAGGTGAAAATCCGACAGATTAAGCGAAGCTAGACACGGATAGTTTTAGATTTATTTTACACTGGATCAAAGATATCAGGTTTTTTTTTTTTTTTTCGCGTAAACCGCACGATGACTAACTTTCCCCAAAGAGGACAATGAATCTTCGAACCCTCCGTTCAACAAAAACACATTAACGTAATGGGCAATACATATTCCAGAGTTGTCGTATTGTAAACTCGACTGATTGTTTGACTTCGTACGAGCTGAGAATTGACACAAGTTTATTTCCCAAGCTCTCGATTCCTGCCTAAACACAAAAGAGGCACTGTGCGACAGTTTCCACTCACAAAGTCTTTGTAATTACCACAAAGGACATACCCGTGGGGTAAGTCAATAACTCATCCGGCAAACAAACTCTGATGTCGGTAAATGATCCAAAGACTTATGATTTGGTGCACAAAATAAAACTGGCGTTTGGTTTGTGGTTTGTCCCTGAGCACAACAGCGCCTTATGCTGATCCTCTGACCTGTTGGGACGGTTTATGCTGAAAGAGGACTTGTGCATCAAAGCGGATGAGAAAAGCCAGGCGTTTCATTGTAAGAGTGGGCTGGTAATGAAGATGGTCCATTTTCAGAGTGGAGTGGTTGATGCTGATATATTTTGATCACTGCCGCCACAGTGTGATGATGGATCTTGCTTGTGCAGATCCTGCACTGACCCAACAGACAGAGAGCAGGGGTTCAGAAAAGGCTTCATATTACAGCTAGACAACAAGACTTCACAGCCTGATTTTTACACTATTTACTGAAAACTCTGCACTGTATATCGACTATCACAGTTTTTAAATTGTAAGAACAATAGGCATTATTATTCTAGTTTGCTATATGTTACCTTATCACATGATCTCACTATGACCTCATCATATTGCATGAAAAAGTTTGGAATTTTTTATGTTTTTGAAACATTCTCTTATGCTCCCCAAGGATGCAATTATTTGATCAAAAATACAGTAAAAACTGAAAAATTATTACAATTTAAAAGAACTATTTTCTAAAAGTAATGATTCTGAAAATTCAGCTTTGCATCACAGAAATAAATTACATTTTAAAATACATTCAAATAGAAAACAATTATTCTGAATTGTAATGATATTACCAAATTGTGTGTTTAGGGTTGCAAAAAGGTGGAACATTTCCAGTAAATTCCAGAAACATTCCAGTAATTTTGGACACTTTCCAGGATTTTTTGGAATCTTCCGGATATTTTCCACCCCTTTGCAACCCTATTTGTGTTAAATTTAGCATATATATATATATATATATATGTACATATATGTGTTAATATGTAATGTGTTAATAAAACCATAAAACAGGAAATGACATAACCAAGAAAACCCTCTTGATCTTGCATTAAGGTCAGTGTTTTTTTTGTTTTTTTTTAGAAAATTTTACAATTTCCCCCCAAAAAATTGAATGATATTCATGTTCATATTCATGTATAAAAAATATTATTTAAAGAATTTTGAATATAGAAAAGAATGAATTGTTTTTTTTTTAAATGTAGTTAAATGTAATGTAATGAACACCAGCAGTACGATGGAAGAGGAAAAGCTGATCCTGCCTAGCCATGGCAGTGACATAAAGCGTCAACCAGGTTTCCTGCTGAGTGGTGTCGTTACATAATAAAAGATACAGTGACCCCTGCAAACTTTGCCGTGCCGGGGCCCCCTTTGCGGCCGTATGGAGTTAACATCCCAACCTTGAAAATAAATAGTTCTCAGCTATTAAAATACCTCTGAAAATGGGATGCTTATCAAATAATACGAACCAGATTGCCCCGTTTTCCTTCTAGCCTGGCAGGGACTGTAGTTGAGAAGATATCTACACCTTTCATGTCGCTTTTGAAGTCTGTGACATTATACGGGCTTTGAGCGTGTGGGAATGTTGCGTGGTTATACAGGCTCTGATAAAGAGCGTTGGTTTCTAGGGTCAGGGTCGTTTCGGACCAAACCTTGTACGTGGCCCGAAAAGATCACTGCGTTCTTCCACGATCAGCAAGGACAATCTGCTATCCCATTTCCCAATTGCTTGCCAAAGTCATACTGTCCTTCCAGGGAGCACGGATGAGTCTTTTAGAAAATGTTGCGGAATATCTTTCCATGATTTTCCAGCATTAAAGGGTCAATCTGATTTAACTGCAGCAAACTTTGAGACTCTACCAGGCGTTCGAATCTCTGTCAAAACCAGTTAACATCACAGACAGGTCTGCTACTTCAGACAGACGTATTTCCATACAAGATCATTTAGGTTAGAAATACGGTCCTCAAAAGCAGCCCAGGACATGAGAGAGAGAGAGAGAGAGAGCAGCGTTTGGCGAATGTTTAGGGGAAGGGAGGGCAGGCGGAGGTCAATGCTTTTAATATTCTTCTGTATGTGGGTAAGGGCAGCCGAGCTCCCAGAAGACTCTCAAATGACAATTTCAGGTGGAGTGTGTATGTGTGTGTTTGTCTTAAATGTGTGCCGCCTTTTCCCCGGACTGGCTGATTGCAGCAAAGCCTATAGTTCACATCAAAAACTTTTAGTCTTGACAAGATACAAAGACTTTGATCCAACTCTGACTTAACAACGGATGACATGATTGTAATGTAATGCTCCAGCACAGAGATGGAGAACCCGAGTGCAGCAGGTTTATATAACAAAACAATTGCTGAACACTAGGATAATCTAGCATAATTTAGAAACATAAACCAAGATACTATTACCAAAGACATTAAAGTTAACCGTTAGCGTTTACATATAAGACCAGACAAAGAATAAACAATTGCAAGATGTAAACTCAGAATTTTAAGGAAAAAAAGTCAGAATTAAAAGAAAAATGCCAGATGTGAGTGCATGCCTTGCAATTATGACTTTCTCTTTTTTTCCCCACAATTTACAGCAAGTTTACAGCAAGCAATTCTCACAGTTTACAGCAAGCAATTCTGACTTTTTTACCCTCAGAATTGTAAGAAAAAAGTCAGAATTGACTTTTTAATCCCATGGTGAAAACAGGCTTTCATACCACCTTTCATTGTAAAATAAATTTCAAAATATACATATGTTATACAGGAGGGGGGAAAAAATTCAACAAAATGTTTTTTGGGTGGACTATCCCTTTAAGATCAGACAGTCCTTTCTCGCCTTTCTCTATAATGATTAAACTGACCATTATGGTTTCTTAGAAATTGTTTTATTTTTGAGCAAAAAAAGTAAGATGTTTGGAAACAAAATATTAAAAATAACATTTGTATGAACCCAAATATATTTACCCATTCACTCTCTTTTGGGCTCTAGGGAAGGTCACAGGTTAAATATGTGTAAATATATGGTATATTTATGAGGTTTTTAATATTTTTTCCAGCGTTTCAGACTGACAGACCTTGAGATGCACCGAGTCTCTGTGCAGGTTGGTAAAGAGGAATTCTTCATATGCTAATCAAGGTTGAGTAAACATTTCATGGCATGCATGTGCAGTATTGCCGTCTGTCTTTGACATTTAAGTCTGGCGGTCACAGTCATGCGTGCATTCTTTCGGCATGGCTCATATTCTTCGTGTCCAGTCCAAGAAGTCTTCCCTCGTGCTGCTTTTTCAGGAGGAAATTATTTTTCATTGCCCCCGAAAGAGCAGTGCCTTGCCAAGCAGTGTTGCTCTACGTTCTGTCGGTGTGATGCCAAGTCCTCTGCTCCCTCAGGCACACCGAAGGCTTCCTTTAACCCTGCTGAGGCACAATAGAAGTGAGTAGTTCTGATCTTCAACAAGAATTAAATTCACATACCTGCACTCACCATAACAAATGCAGTTTCAGTATATGAAACTGCATTGCAACAAAAATGTTTTTGATTGACGTTAACCTTTACAAAAGTTACCACACTACAAAGACAAAACACTCAAAACTACTAAAACGGGAAAAATAAAAGTTAAGTTCTCGCAGTGCTCACTTTTAAGTCTCATGCCCATTGGCTGTCAGTGTTATTTATCCCCTCAAAACCTTGTTTTCGTTCGTTTCATATTGTTAAATGCAATATGGCGTCTAACTTGACTAGTCTATTTATATTAAAGAGACTCGATTTCAGTCACAAGTCAACTCTGACAAATCTGTCTGCATTTTTTTTCCTTTGCAAGGTGCAATATTCTACATTGTGGTCACATTACCTCACTATTTTTGTCACCTCAACAGTTTTGTTGCGTCCAGTTATAACTTGTAGTTTCAAAGGTTTAAGCAATTTGATGTGAGCAAGAGTAAAAAAAACAGCTCACTTGTGTGATATTTATGCAACAGTAAACAGGGAGTTAATATTGAGTAACTTAGCCTACATTTCGCATGTAATTGCTATTTACTTTTGTCTGTTTTTCGCTCCGTCAATGTAATTAGTTTCAGCAGAACCATTTGGCATCTCCCGGTTGAATGAATGAATGAATGACTCATTTAAAAGACATTATTTGAGTCATTCCAGTATGAATCGGTGTTTGAACGAATCATTTGACGAATGATTCAGTGATTCACTCATAAAGACAGCACTTGTCGCCACCTACTGGCGTATGCATCGATGTAATCTGCAGAAAATATCGCTGAAAAAACCCCACCACTAACACACAGACTGAAACGAAACGGAGGTGTAATACAGTATTAATACTGTATACTGGAGAAATAATAATATGAGTCTGTTATTCCAGTTCAATCTGGTGCTTACTAGTGGTGCAAAATTTACACTTAAAGGTCCCCTGAAATGCATAGAAACACGCAGGGTTTCTCTATGTGTTGACGTCATTTTAACTGAAACAGGAAGACAGGGCGGGACATATCAACTAAATGCAAATTTTGTCACTGTTTTGGAGCACACTGCCTTATAGATAACCTTAAGACTAACATATTGATAATAATACCCAAAAAATTTTTATTTTGATTTCATGGGGACTTTAAAGGGGTCATATGATGCGATTTCAGTTTTTCCTTTCT
>NW_015536514.1:287694-322535 GCF_001515605.1 Sinocyclocheilus anshuiensis | reverse complement strand
GAGTTTTGAGCAGTGTAGAGTAGCACTTGTTTGTTTGTCATTTCTCCGATCACAAATGCAGACATGGCTTTATTTTTACGCAGCGCGATGCAACGCAACGCGTAAAAAGACAGTATAAGTCATTATAATCCATAATTATCATGGATTATTCATCACATCATCACAATATGGTGAAGGGCGTAACATTTCCGTCACACCCTTGAGGTATTCGGCCAATCACAATGCACTGGATAGCTGGCCAATCACAGCACACCTTGCTTTTTTAGAACGATGAGCTTTTTAAAAATCGACGCGTTTCAGAAAGGCGGGGCATAGAGGAGAAACAATAATGTACAGTATGTGGAAAATAATGTGTTTTTTTAACCTTAAACCGCATAAACACATTTCATTACACCAAACACACAAAATAATGTTCTTTTTAGCAGCATCATATGACCCCTTTAAGCTTCAGGTGTTCACTTATGAAAAAGGCACCATGGTTTTCAAATTTACTAAAAGTGTAGTAACCATGGTTTTTTGGCGTATTGATTACCATTTGTATAACCACAGATTTACTACAAATAGGCTACAATGGTTAAACTAGTCTAGCAAAACCATGGTTAATTTGTGGTTATGTTTTTTTTGGTTTTATTTGTAGTAAAACCATGGTTATTTTTCGTAAGGGTTATTTTGAATGCAGTTATTTCTTTTTGGAAAAAAAGCAGAGCAAATAGCAAACCATTTTTTGATTTCATGTCTCAAGATTTTTGAGCATTATAAAGTGCAATATTATCCCTTTGTAGTTGGTCTTCTGTCCACGTAACTGTCACTTCTGACGTAACGTGACTGCAAATAATCTTGAAGTGTCATTTCGGCAGCATTCTTTGCTCTTGCGGTTTCTTTTGAAGAGTTTGTTTTCCTTCCATTTTCTTGAAACTGAATTATTATAGACTTCACATAAATGTCACCATTAAAGTAGGTTACCCACATACATAAATTCCCCTTTGAACAGTCAACAGAGCATGTCGGGCGGTGGAAAAAAGCACTGTTGCCATGATCCCGATGAGTCCACATCCAACACAGGATTAGCATCTTATTACAAAATCTTATCACACTTCGACACAAGCTCACCTTCACTTACTGTTCGCTCTTCGCTGAAATTCATGCAGGTTTTTGGCAAGACGTAAACTCTTTGGCCTGCTGCCATGTAAAATCACCCACAGATGTACAGAAAGTACTTGGATTCGCTGTTGAGTTTAACCTGTGCCCTGCGGGCAAATGGAAATGGGTGGAAGGTGACGGTCGGTTTTATGTTTTCTATAACTAATCAGAAACTAACACTGCTTTGCAATTATTGGAAGAGTTTCACATAGGTCTATTATTGTGCTATCAATTTCTGATTAATCCGCCTCTAAAGAAAACACAAAAACGACTGTTGTTGATCGCTTTAGATGTCAATCAAACAGTCTTTTCCTGATTAAGTAGTCATTTCTGGGACAGAATAAGCTGCAATGTGGACCAGGCTTTATGCCACATGTCAAAAATCTGTCTATGCAAGACTTCTCTGCAAGTCTGTTCAGCTGGCTCACACTCTGTGCATCATGTGAAATGACTCATTCTTTTTGATTCATGTTTACCTTTTGTGATCTGGTTCTTATAATCTATTTACTTTTTGTAGTAGGATTAAAGCCTGACAGTGTTGGCAACAACCGAAACACAGGAAACGAAACACCTTCTGAACAGATTGTGAGTCTCAGAGCAGAAGACCTGATCATGTGTGAAGGTCTGTGTAGTACATGAACAGAAGACCTTCAACCCTGTAATAAGTTTATGATGTTTCCACTGCTGACAGACGGCTGTTGATTTAAATATAAAAGCAAGTCTTATGTCATCTAAAGCTGGGTGTACACTGTTTTTTTTTTCTTTCTTTTACGATGTCACTTGTCAAAAAGTTCATGACTCCAGTGAGATCTTGAGTAAAAGTCATATTTTGCAACATTAACTTTTATATCAGACTGTATGATGTAAGGCTTTCATGACTGACAGCATCGACTTGGCTTTCTGACGTCCTCATTTTGACACTAAACTGAAATATAACAGCACAAACTCAAGAAAGCATTGTGCTAATGTTGGAAATATTTTGAGTGTCTGGAGTCTGTCATGACTGGGTGAATAAGAGAGAATTCTTCATTCTTCAGAGCAAACATGGTGTATTTGATCAAAATCCATGAAATTTATGGTAAAAAGTGGAGGCTGTGGTTGCTCGAACTTTACAACTTTATAAAAACTTTATTTAGCGTTTGTTTAAGTTTTACAGATTGAGCTTAAATATACAGTATAAACATAATTAACTGAAATAATGATTTTTAGAAGGCTTACAATGTCATAAACACAAATACAAAACATCGTCATTAAAATAATGCAATAAACATTAATTTAACAACATAAGATGCAACAAAACCCTAATGTACATAACGTTATAAGAAAAAAACGAAGAAACATTTTATTTCAATGAAAAACCATCAAATGTGAGGTGTCACAGTGAATTATGGGAATGTCAATTTATGGTTTTTCACTGTAAATTACAAGATGAATTGTTCTTTTTCACTTCTAAAAATAAAACATTTTACTGTAAGTTTACTGTAAAATTGTATAAAATGTCCCATTATAGCCATCAGAATTTTTCACTATGAGTAAGGGAACTCACTGTTAATCTGCATTTTTACTGTTAAATTACAATGGGAAAGATCAACTAAATATTAAGATATTTATTATATAGATACGTTTTAACATTCTCCCTTTCTCTTTCACATGGATATGTCAATAATTGATGTGCTTCTGTTGGGTCTTCATTAGCTGACTGCAAAAACACTGTCAGAACTTAGTTTGCGGTTGAGATTCATCGTAAAGGCAATTGATGGGAGAGCATGTGAACCTTAAACAACCTTACTGTCTCAGACGGCATAACTGTGGCCAAAACCTGCCCTTAATTTGCTTTCTTCTGTATACTGACTTGATCATCCACTCTTGATTTCTCCTGCAGTGATCTAATGCTGCACAAAACAGCAGCTCATTTTGTCATGCTTGTAGTTTGTTTCTTATACAACTCCTCCTCATCAAGTTAAATTAAAGTTTTACCACAATAGACGTGACCTTTTCCCAGATCTTGAGGGTTGTGGCTATGAGCAATTATGGTCGTTTGGCTTCTGTTAAGGATGCTTCTTTGTGTTGGTCTTGCAGAAAGAGTCTGTGGAGACTGCAGCATATTTGAAACAAAATGACTTGTCCTAACAACAATGCAAATTATATGAGCATACAAATTGTAGTCTGGTTTAACACTAAGGGCAACAGGAGAATTTGAAATGAGCATATGATGATGATTAATATTATTTTATACTTTTCATGTGTATAAGGGAGTGTGGAGAAAGATGTGCCAGTGCTTTAACTAATATGGTTCCCACAGGCCACAATCACGAAATCTGAAAAAAAAAAAGGTCATTGCCTTGAGAAGTAATGGAAATTCATGAAGTATGGGGAAATGATTGATTGATTTATTGATTGATTGAAAAAATATTCATATTTTAATTTGAAATATCTTTTTACACCATGATACAACTTTACATGATGCAACTTGTAATTTCAGTTGATGCTAATTATTGAGCATCACATTTTCAGACTACCTGTGACATTGGATCTTATTTTTATTACTTTTTGAGTCACTTACTCTTGCTTCAAACAAAACCATCCTATATTTTAATCTCTAAATTGAACAGTAGCAACCAATGTTTAAATCTCTTAATTGTTTTTGAATGCTCAGATATCTATGACATATATAATATATGTGCTAGAAAACACTATAAATACAGCATAGCTAAATCTTAAGTCCAGAGGCTCACCTGTATCATTGTCACATTGAGGCCTAACCATCTTTGTATGGTAAAACACTAAAGCATTATTGACATAACAGTATGAATCTCTGTAAAGCTGCTTTAAAATGATGCAAATAACCAAATAACTCAACTTTGACTATAGCTTTGCCTATATCTCTTTATTCTTTTGTCTAGAAAACAACAATTCAACTAAAAAAAAAATTTAAAAAAAAAAGTGGCACAACTTACCCCACTATCCACTATATGTGCTGCTTGATTTGATGTTGTGGTACAGTGCTGCAGAAACACTGTTAGGTTTACACAATGTTTGGCTTTTTTCGCTTTACTGCATCTGTGCCGTTCATGCAAATGCCTCGCCATATCTTAGGCATGCAAGTGCAAACAAGCTGGCACAGTGCCCTGGTGCTGCAGACCCCACTCTGAGACCTGCCACTTACATCCACTAACTTATCCTTTCCACTGAAACCATGCAGACCTCCAAATTGCGCTCAGATGTCAGCCTGGTGTATATAAAAAAAGTGTGGTTTTTCCTCTGGGATGAATTATTCATTGGAATTCATTCAAATAATCTTCTTCAGTATAGATTAAATACATGCATTGCTGCATCATTTTTTTATTAGACATTACAGGTGCTCATTACAGGTGCTCCCGTTTAAAAATCAAAAATGGTCTCATAATACGTTTGTTTGTTTCCTGTGTTTGAATTGAATTAGCATTTTAAATCAGCTTTAGAATTTTTTATTTAATTGACCTATAATTGCAATCAAAACTGTTTGTTTAGTTTTGGGGGGGTAATTTTGCACGTGAATGTTTACAGCCAATTTGATTTTTTTTTCACCACCTCAGAATCACTCAAATATGTATTAATAAACTTTCTATAATCGTTTACTGATGCCTGATTTTTGATTGTCATTTTTGATTGCATGTGTACATATTCATTTTAATAAATATGCATTTGACAATGGAATGAGAACAACTGATTGTACTAATTTAGTCCAAAGTTTTCAACAAGGAGCCAAATATACATTTAAAGGTATTGATAAATAAATATATAATTTTCATAAATGTTGTCTACTTTATAATATAAAATAATATAGTAATATGCATGGTGGACATTTTATATATTAATATATAATAATTTGACATTAACTGTACATATAAGCTTGAGACTGATATTTCTGAATGACAACTAAAAATTGACCTCATATAACAAACTAACTAATGCAATTTCTAGCATTTCACAATGCAATACTTGGCATCCTGGTATTGGAAAGCCTTATGAAGGAAGCTATAAAGAGCAGTTATTACTCTTTTAGATGAGATGTGTCAACCTCCTCTTTCTGCTTTATAGAGCTCCTCCAAAACCACAGATTACTTTTCAAAAAATAAGTGCATAACTTTTCTTAAATGCCAGCTGATGGGACACATTACTCTAACCTGGAGTTTGTTTACCTCTGGAGTTTATTGACATTCTCGG
The DNA here is from genome assembly GCF_001515605.1 of Sinocyclocheilus anshuiensis. Classification (NCBI taxonomy): domain Eukaryota; kingdom Metazoa; phylum Chordata; class Actinopteri; order Cypriniformes; family Cyprinidae; genus Sinocyclocheilus; species Sinocyclocheilus anshuiensis. Next base: position 317,189 of record NW_015536514.1, on the reverse strand, counting down.
TGATACTTATTGCATTATTGTTTATATTACTTAAAACCACCATATTTTTCCCATTTTACCCCTAAATGAACTTTTAATGCACAAATAAAATTAACCAAATAAATTGTTGAAATAAAGCGCTGTCTAAATAAATGCCCTGTGTTTTACAGTGTACTCTTCATGCAGTTTTGTTTCGAAACAGCCTCATCTATTATCAAGCAAAGCTGTCTGATAATGAGCCAATAATGCATCTCTTTTGTTGGTTATGTTTGGAAGCTTCACCTGAAACAGATGAGCAATACTAATAATAGCCTTCTCCGATCTATGATTTACCAAACGTAGTCACTGACTCACGAGGGCTTTACTCGTTCAGTGATTATTCATGAGAAAGATATTTTAAACACTGACATGAGTCATTTAATCAAAGTTTTCAGGATGAAATAAGCTGTAAGTCATGGGCTGAGTCATTTTATTAATGTTTCTGCTAGTGACCCAGTCTCTAAGGCTCCAGGATCATGGCACAATGGTTTTGTTCTCATCATCTGTGGTTTTCACTGACCTACCAAATGTCATTTATCACTCTAAGGGTTTTATGTTATCCAGCTCAATATGCCCCCCAGATTTCTAAGCTGATTTTGATTTCACAACTTCTAATAAAAGATTGTTTTGTGATAAAGTTTTGTAGGTTTTTTTTTATTTGTCTTTTAACATGTCAAAATTTGTTTTTATGTCATATAAAATAAATTTTTTTCCCACCTTTTTTTTTTATTAAACAATTATATATTCTACTAGAACAATATACTATTATATATTGTTCATTTTCCTAGCTTAAATACATATTAAAGAAATATAGTAAAATATGTATTTATATTTTATGATGTTTATTGTATTATTACATTTGGTTAGTGTATTAATGTTCAATTTTTGCTTTACATACTTTGCTTTACAATTATTATTAGTAGTAGTAGTAGTAGTAGTAGTAGTATTAAACATTTTAATAAAAAAAAACGTTTATCATGCTCCATTCTGTTTTCTGTTAATATTAAATGTTTATTAAATATTTTTCTTGTAGTTCTGATTTTGAGAAATTTGAGCATTACATATAAAATGTTTTATGGTTATTAAAATATCTATACAAAATACGTTTAACATGCTTCTTATTGTTTTCTGTTAATATTAAATTGTTTTTCTTGTAGTGTTTTAGCTTTTATAAATGTAGTACATATGAAAGGTTTTATTATTGTTATTATTATTAATAATTATATATATATAATTTATACAAAATGTTTAGCATGCTGAGCATTGTTTTTCCTGCTTTTCTCTCTTTTTTTATGTCTTTATCTTGTCCAGGGAACCAAGCGAGTCGAGACTACACCTCCTCAAAAAGAATAAGTGCCTGATGACTGTACCCTTTCTGAGCAGGTTCCTTGTGTAGCTTGTTTCCAGATTGTCCTTGTCTTCCAGGAAAGCTGATAATGATTGAACAGGCCATCTTCTCAAAATAAGAAACACCACCACGATGCAGTGATTAGTCTTAATCAGGTGACCCCTGCGGTCTCTGGACTGCTTAAGCTACAACCAGTGTATTGGCCGCACCTGTGCAGTGGACAAGAGCCCTTTGGTCTTTACCCTATCCGGTGATGATAAAAGAGGGATCTAACCATTCACAGATGACCTGTCAACACGATCCTCCTTGCAGAAGAGCACCTCAGTCTTTCAGCATGGGCCGAAAGAGTTGGGTATCTGGGCCGTCTCTTTCTTCAGCCACACATACTCAAGAGCCAGAGAGCTTTGACCCCTGAACCTCAAGGCCATTCAGCAGCTCAGTCGCAAGAGTTTGAGATCTGCTGGAACAATTAACACCCCCTTCCATAAACTCACTCTGAGGGGGGGAGCGAGATAAAGAGATTTGTCTTTTAACAGGGAGTGAAGATCTGGAACAGTGGATCTGATCCAAAACCTAGTGAGCTGCTTCACTGTCTACTGCATGCTTCGAAGTCAGCAATATAATAACTGAAATGCAATCTCAACTGATTTGCAGTATTTAAAAGGCGGGAATACAAGTGTCATATACTGTATATATAGTATAATAGTGCTCCTACAGTCATAGAAAAACCATGGAACTTTTTCAAGTGATGCTCTGCTTTTAATTATTTAATCAGTAAAATGGTATTCCTTGTATACTTTTCAAGGCATTGTGATGTCCCATTGGTGTGTGTGTGTGGCGTTCCTTTGAGTCTTTTTTGTCAATGAATTGGTATAGCAGATACCCAAATGGGTCTTAATGATTCTTCAGCAAACTGATCTGAACCAGATAGATTTCATTCTAATCCAATAATCACAAATGACTAAAAAAAATATTGTAAAAAAATATATAATTATAGGTTAACTTTCAGCCAGCTAAGCTGACAAATGCAATTATTTTTAATAGCACAAATGACAAAGCACACACAAATAGTGAGTAAATTTGTTTTTAAAAATTACATTTAAACTTTTATTGCATTGAATGTTATGATATTTATGTATTGCAACATTTTCATTCTTTGTCCCAGGGTTATTATTGTTAACTAAAACTAAAACCATTAAAAATTGGATTATTGAAATAAAATAAACAACTGAAAAAAAAAATGGGTTTGTTTTCTCTGCAGAATGCATATAGGCTGTGATGCAGCCCTCTTTGAACAGGCTTTACGTGCTTGTGTCTTATAATACTGCAGGTGTGGTCACATTAGTGAAATTTCGCAGGGAAAAAAGTAGCAATGTACAATAGCAGCCTACTAAAAGATCGAACCAAGCAGTTTTCTGTTCGCCATCGCAACGATTCCGCGCGACCAACTTTTTATGTTGGCCGATTTTATCCGCGAAAATTCTCTCGAACAACAGTAAATGTGCCGCACCATATATACACTCACTAAAGGTTTTGGTACAGAGCCAGAGGTTGTCAGAATAGCCTATATGTTGATTCTAAAGGCGGCGGCTGACACTTTGCCGTCTCTCCTGTGGTGTCCCTGCCCAGCAGCCCACGGGAGGACTGTTTATGCAAGAAGATTTTATGAGCCTGATGCCTTTTCCAGACAGGACTGACTGATGGAAAGGGCCGGAAAAGAGGGGAAAGTGTCCCATAGTTTTAATGAGAGGAAGAGTCTGTGGTGTAGTATCACAGGCTTCCTCCCTGAACAGCTCTGGGACCTCGAGCTGCTGCAGTGTTGAGGGTAACGCGTTACAAACCAGGTAGCCAGAGCAATCGGGCCAATTGCGGCCGAGTGTCGGCTCACTCGGCTGTGTTCTGGCAGCGGCTCACCGAAAGTGAGCCAGCTCTGGCCCAGTAATGGTTGCCAGATTTGGCTAGGCTTTGGATGTGCGGATCTGGCCCGATTTGCACTGAGACACGGCACATTTAGCCACATTCGGCCCGATTACGGACCATAAGGGCTGGTCTGATTTTGGCTGAGATATGGGCATGCATACCCAGACCAGTTTAGGTTGAGTGCTGGGGATAGGTCTCCGTTTACAATGTGGTAAATAGTATGTAGCAGTGACACTTAAACTTAAACATAATATCTTTTACCTGCCCTTGTTATGTTGTTTTTTAGTGTATTTTTTATTTTAATTCCTAATAATATTTTTCCCTTTTATCCAACATTCTTTTTTTTCTTTAACTACATTTGGAAATTAATGATTTAATTAATATAATGAAACACGCTTAAAGTGGTTAAGGGAACTTTAACATTATTTTCTTGCCTTGTCCAAATACCCACACTTGCGGTCTTGGCCGGCGATTCCTTCAGATCGCGTCTTTGATAATTCACACTGCATGATTGTCACTCGCGTGAACGAGCACCGATTTGCCTCCGATGTCGGACATTTGTCGGCGATTTCACAAAACCTGTCGGTGAGTGGAAAATCGGGCTAATATCGAGCAGTGTGAACTCGGCATAAGTGTTTCAATTCTTGTCGGCGTGATTGTGGCCCAATGCCGGCAGTTTTGGCAGCCGGACTCGGGCCAGTGTATTTGGGCCGATTCTGGGGCATCATTCATACCATGTCCATGCCGACTCTGGCAACCGCAGCCGGGCCGAGTTATTTCATCCAGCCTGCTGGATCTGGGCCATTATCAGGCCAAACCGTTTTGGCTACCTGGGAACTTACTTATTATTCATATTAATTCAAATAACTGTTCTAATTGAATATATATTCAAATGTAATGGCAAAACAGAATTTTCAGCAGCTATTAAATCAGTATTCAGTGTCACATTATCATTCAGAAATCATTCTGATATGCTGATTTGCTGCTCAAGAAACATTCTTCTTATATTAAAGTCGAAAATAGTTGTGCTGATAAGTATTTTTGTGGAAACCGTGACCATTTTGTTGTTTCTTTAGTGAATAAAAAAGTTCAAAGGAACTGCATTTATTAAAAACAGAAATCTTGTTCGACATTATAAATGTCTTTCCCGTCTCTTTAATTTTTATCAATTTAATGCATCCTTGCCAAAAAGTAATTTCTTTCCAAAAAAAAAAAAAAAAATCCTGACCCCAGATTTTTGGACAATATAGTGTATGTGTCATTGCATACAAACTATGTCATATCAATTTTTGCACTTCTATTTTAAATGCATTTCCAAATAACCTGATTAGCTGCAATTGACGTAATATTATAATGCAAATAACATGCTTTGAAAATAACATTCCCTAACACTGCACAGGATGGACAAAAGCAATCTCAATAGTTTCTAAATAGTGTCTCACTAGTTATGGGTTGTCAAAAAAGCGAGATTATTCTGTATGTTCAGTTGCTTAAATAAAAGTGAAATTTTCTAATGTAACAGCCAGTCTGTTACTTACTGACAACTGAAATGAAACTGATGAGCATCTCACAGGCCTCCTACATGCTAAACCAAACCAATCCAAAGCTGAAAGCATGCCTTGGATATCAAGGTTCTCCAGACTGTAATACAAGGATGTTGTTTCTTTTCTCTCCCTCTCTGAACCCAATTACTAACTGAAATGTGCACCTGGAATGTGAGGAGGCGCACTGATTGTTTAGACAGTTTGTTTATTTGGGCAGATCAAGGCGCTGATCCAACAGGCCAAACACACATATGCGGCACAAACAAATGACTTGGACAATCAGCTAGTTTGCATTGCTAATGTGATGAGACAGAATTAATTCCAACAAGTGCAACACAAAGACCAAACAGTGCTAACGGAAAACAGTGCGAGTCAAAAGTTTGGACCCACTTTGCTGTATTTGTTGGTCAGGATCTTAAAACCCATGTCGATCAAAAGACTTTAGCTTAAATTCTAATTAGTTTTATAGACAAATATAAATTGTCTATACTTTAATTTCTATACAAAACTTTAATTATTTCTCTCTTTTTTTCTTTTTGTAGTGGATGAGTTGCGGGTAGTCAAGGAAAAGCAGCCAGAAAGTGTGCAGCATCTTAGAATGCACAAATTTTTGACCTCCATTCCGTGAATCAAAATCATTTTTGTTATAATGATGCCTTCAAATGTAGTTGAACAAAATGAGAGTTTAAAGCAAAAATGCACATAAAAAATAGTTCACCCAAAAATGTGAAAAAAATGTACTCACCCTCAGTCCAGATGAGCTTGTTTCCTCATCAGAACGGATCGGAACATGCAGCTTTTCACTTCATAAGACATTAATTGATGGACTGGAGTCTTGTGGATTATTGTGATTTTTTTTTTTTTTATCAGCTGTTTGGACTCTCATTCTGACGGCACCCATTCACTGCAGAGGATCCATTGGTGAGCAAGTGATGCAATGCTAAACTTCTCCAAATCTAGAAACAAACTCATCTACATCTTGGATGGCCTGAGGGTGAGTACATTTCAGCAAATGTTCATTTTTGGGTCAACTATTCCTTTAATCTGCACAGTTAGCTTTTGTCTAGCGTCTTGGCTGTTCATGCACTAAGATTCAGTAATGTCCTGGAGCAGTCATGTTAAACCTGCAGCACTACCTAAGCACTACTTAACATTGACCTCATTCTGCAGTTCGTTTTGGCCAGACACAATGATCATGATACATAAGGTGGTACACCCACCTGATTGAACAGCATCATTTGCATTTGATTTCCTCTTGCTCAAGCCCAATCTGTAAGTGTTCAGCAGACTAGAGATTTGTGTTGACACATTGTCGTTCTAGTCTGTGTGCTGGCATAACCAAACAGCATGGCTTATTAGCAAGGGCACTGTGACCTTTCCAAAGCAATGCAATGGGAAACAAAAAGAGTGAGAGTACAAACAAGTGGAGTAAACAAATCTAAGTTGACTGTAGAGGAGAGTTCAAAGTATATAATCACCCTGTACTGATAAAACTGATGTGTGCAGAAGTAAACAGTGCAGAACAATCACCGTCTCAACACAGCAGAGCATGTCTGACATATGACTGCACTAACCGCAGATAAGAGCTCTAATGGCTTCAGTGGAACAAACACCATTATTTCAGCACAAAAAGTTGTTTTTGATACTCTAGTTATCTGGAAAGATTACCACAACTTTGCAATAAGCCAAACAAAGAGAATGACAACATTCTTAATGTAGGCCTACCCTGTGCACTTCCTCTCAACAGAAAATACTGTATAATCAGACTGCCAAGGCGTCTGCTGCATGTCCAAGAGCTCGGCTGTCAATATACATTTATAGCGTCTCTATGGACCCTTTTTACATTTCCGGGGTTTTCAGAAGCGGAAGTCATCATATTTTGGTAAACTTCCAACCAGTGTTGCCAACTAATTTTCTTGGGAAGTTGCTAAAGGAAGGTCGATTTGTTGCTAAAAGTTGCTAAATTACGTTGTGATGTCATTGCGCGATGACATCATCACATAATCACGATGCAAAATTGTGTCACTGTATCAAATCTCAGCAAAAAAATATATTTTATATATGTTAATTTCAATTTGTTCGTTAAATAATATTAATGCATAATATAATAATATAAAAAAATAAATAACTGTATTTTTAAATACAATATTGAATTATTGAACACTTACACATTTTTGAACAATTACAATTTAAATTATTTTTTTATTAGCAATTTTTTAAGTTTTTTATTAAACTAGTAAAACTACACATTCTGAACAACACTGTTTTAAGCAGTGTATTAGTAGTTTGTTAGTATGCTACACTCTAAAAAAGTCTGTAAAAATAGTCTACTATATGAAGGAATTTTCCATATTGATCGGTTGCACAGCGCCGCTTCAAGTCGAACACACCTAATTATTATTGAACAATTGCAAATAGCAGTTAACTTAATTCATGTGATGTGTGTACTGCTAGGCATCTTTGGTTTCCTCTTTTTGTCTAATTTAGATGGAAAATGTGTGCATTTTTATCATTTGAGTCACTTATCAAAAGTTGTTAAAAGTTGCCAAATAAAAATAAATAGCTAAATTTGTTGCTAGGTGCTTTTGGAAGAAAAAGTTTCTAGGGTAATCTGAAAAGTTGCTAAATCTAGCAACAAAATTGCTAAATTGGCAACACTGCTTCCAACCACGTAATTTTGCAACGCGGAAGTAAGCGATTTCCCTTGAACGTGCCACTTACGACTCATTAGCCGCTGTAACTGAAGGCTAAAACTATTTGTGCAACAAACATGTGTTTATAATTACGACAGTGGATTAAAATAATATAAGAAATACCATTTTCAACATCATGGAGAATTAATAGATGTTTTGTACAGCTAAAAATAACTGGAAGCAAATGTCACTGGAAGCCTGGCACATTCAATTTACAACTTCGCTCTTACTTTAAAAAATACGGTGGCGAGATAGTGGTGAAGGAAACTAGCCAACAACAAATATAATTATTGCGTTCTTGTTTGCTCCCATTTGGAGAGACAAAAAACAGCATTTCTATGACTTTACAAAATTGGAAAAAAATATGGAGAGATTGATTACATTGGCCATAAGAGAGAACAGACGCAAAATTGACCATCTTCCATGATCTTCCGTCTCTTGCCGCCTGTAAAAAAAGCATTACGTCCGCTTTCATTTGAAATTCCATTGGCTCGCGCCAGTGCTAAACTCGACATCTGTGGCTTGCTGGCATAACCGCAGTTGTTTATTCCATAGCCTATATAGTGTGTACATTTTTTAATGCCTTGTTCTGTGTTCCATTTAATGTTTGTCATTCATTCAATTGACCATTGCTCTTTGTAAAATGCTCGTTTCGTTGTAGCCTACTGAAAGACTAAATAAAAAATATATGAATAATTAATAATTAATATTAATAAAAAAAAAAGATGTGTGTGACCATTTTCTAAATGTTCACACTTCTGGTTTCTACAGAAGCATTTACTATCACTTAGCTCGTTGAAGGTCCGTCTTAAAACGCTCTTTGTGTTTATCTGTAACAATCAGTTTCATTTTGGAGGATTTTTTTCTGCACCTGCCATATTATTTATGACTGGTATGATAAAGCACAAGTATCCACCTAATTATATCACTGGGTGCATTGAAAACCAGGTGTAGACGAACATGTTGTGGTTTTAATCGCAAAAACGATGTCTTATTATCCTGCAAACAAATTCCAAGATGACACAACTTGAAACAGAGACTAATCACAAGCAGATGGTTTGGTGTATTAAGGGCCACATGAGCCAATTCAGTGTCTTGTATTAAATCAGCAGATTTCATTCTTGACTGACCGTTTTAATTTTGTACAAAGATTTGTAGACTTACAAGCTTTCTGAAGGTCTCTATGGTCTTTCCAAGTCTAAAACGTTGAGTGTTTTGTAGTGATGTGGAGAATGGCTGGATCTCTGCATCTGACAGCAGTATTCTTCAGTGTCAGGCTGCCTGCTGTCTGCAGAGCAGAAGGTTCTGACAAGCCTTTCCTCAGTATCCACTTCAGGATTAAACACTAGATTCTATATCAGACTATTAAAATCTAACGTTTAATTGAGATTGAGAACAAAAGGCATTATACAATAGATTTGAATTACAAACAAAATGGTTGTGCTTTTGTATTATGGAGTGCTTCTTTACTAAATTTGGCATGGTACATCTTTAAAAAAAAAAAAACAGCAGATTGAAAACCCTATTAAACATTTATTAAGAGATGTTTAAAATGAAACGAAGAAAAAACAAGAATCATAATTTTATTCCATTGTTGTCTGTGCTCTCTATATTAAAACATAAAAGATTGTTTATTCAATTTATTGTCATTTTAAAATTAAGTGTCAATTACGTCAATAAAAATCATTCGAAAAATAGAATTTACGAATTATTATGAATAATTAGGCTACTTACAACATGTAGGCTAATTCAACAATGCATTGATTAAAAGTAAGCCATTTCACTTGCTAAATGCATCAAATTATTTAAATGTCAAATCTAATGACAATTTTAATAAATTTATTTAAATGTATTAACATTTAAAAATAATTATTTGTTTCTTATACAGCAAAAATAACATGTTAGGCTATCTTATAGCTTAGTTATCCCTGCTGAGCGCCGGGAGAAATTTAACAAACAAATAAACAAAAATAAATAAACAAATAAACAGAAAAAAGCAGGTAAATAATTTACAATAATTTCTTCTAAGAAAACACGTCTATGAAATAACATTCTCCGCATGAGTTTTAGGACTCGCCTGATATAAACAATAGCTACAATTCTGAGACATGAAGAGACGAAACGGGATTTGCTTGTGTTATAGAAATCAGTTAAATTACCTGAAGAATTACCAGGAGTCCAGCACAGCAGTTGTAAAGTGTGAGGCCGGGATGAACATTTTCATTTAGCCGAACTGTTGACATATCAATTTAATGTAAAATGTCATAGAAAATTTCGTCCCGAATACACATTGTGAAAATGTCAGGATTCTTGTTCAGACTGGCCTATTTACAGTATCTCATTGTATTTTTGTTTATGACAAATTTAAACATTGCTTACGAAAGTATATAAAAAAATACTTCGGCAACATTTGCTATATGGCATCTCAAAATAAAAATAATAAATCTCATATAAATGAGAATGGTTATGTTTTTGAAGTTTAAATCATTTCTACATCAGATGGTGAAGCATGGCCATAGCTAAGACAAGTGTTTAGGACTTTGGCCACCCATGTTCCAGACGACTAAACTAACAATTTAATGACATGAAGCAAATACTTCAGATCGTCCAGTTGGTGCAGCAAATATTAGTCCACTGCTTAAACCGAATAGGAAACAGCTTAAGATAACTTTGATTGGACACGTGCTCAGAGCATCAACCGATGCCGTCCAGTGCTTTTGAAATGACAGAGAGTCATTAGGAGGAGGGCACGCGTCCCTAATGAGCTCCTTTTCAAACCTGTTGAATAGAGACAAGCACCCTGCGGCGAGACCTGGAGCTATTTAATGGCCATTACGCACAGCGCTGCCCAGTTTACGCACGGTAGTTAGAGCTCAAACCTCACAAGCGTGGGTTTAGTGACATCTGAAGAAAAATGGAAGACATATTTTTGGATTTCGATGCTCAAGATGCTGCCACGAACTTTGCCTTCTGGGGCCAAATGGACCCCAACTTCCAGTTCCAGTCTCAGCTGGACACGCTGCTGTTTGACTGCAGCGCAATGACAGGTCAGCTGTCGCCCTGGTCATCTTTCGGGTGTCAGTCCGTGTTCCCCGAGGCTCAGCTGACCTTCACGGACTTAGACTCGCAGTCTCCGCAGCTGGAGGTCGGTGCTGAAGTGGACAGCGCCTTAGTGGACGAGCCTCATGAGATCGGCAAGCGAAGACAGCAGCAGCGTTTGACGGCCCATCATCCGTACAAGGTGCAGCGCTACGCCGCCAACATCCGGGAGAGGAAGAGGATGCTCAGCATCAACTCCGCGTTTGAGGAGCTGCGCTGCCACGTGCCCACCTTCCCCTACGAGAAAAGACTCTCCAAAATAGACACCTTAAGACTGGCCATCGCTTACATCGCCCTGCTTAGGGAAATCCTCATGTCAGGCTGTGACCCCAAGTCATATGTCGATGAATGCATGAAGAACGGCTATAAGAATCAGACCAATGCCATCTGGAACACAAGCGGTAAGATGACAGTAAAACATATGTAGGGGAGGGGGGGGTAATGGCGTAGAAACAGCTTTCACTCAGAAATTGCTTGTAAATTTCACAATTGATTACAACGAAAAGACAAGTAATTCACTGAATTAAACGTGACGTTTTGAAGTAGAAAGATTAAAATCGTACTTTCTTGTAAAACAGACCCTACACCAATAATTTTTGTTTTATTTACAATTTTAAAAATCGTTTTCCCAGTTTAGGCCTAAAATGTTGGCCATATTAGTAAAAAGAAAAAGAGAGTATTGTTTACTAATTTAATTTATTCCTACTAAAATAAATAGAATTTGAGCAAAAAGTTGAATTGAACATTTTATGTACATTTTAAAAGCGGAAACAACTGAATTTCAAACGGAACGATTCCTATGAACCGGTTCTTTAAATCAAAAATATGCAGCGCGAACAGTGTAGTCTAATTGCTGAATGAATGACTCGTATGAACCGATTCTTGAATCAAACAGCGCGAAGTCTAGTTCAGTTCCCAAATGAATGCCTCTTGTGAACCGGCTGTGTTTTCAGAAATCTGTAACTTATAATGTGAACAGTGTCATCTAATTCACTTGTAAGAACTCCTTGTCGTGAATCAAAAACATATGAAGCGAAGAGTGTAGTCTGCTTCCCGACCATTATGAACCGGTTCATTTTAGTGAATCAAATATTTTGTTTTTAAAGAGTAATTAAAATGTATAATTATTAAAAATATCATATAGAAATTCATATCAAAAGTTATGAGCATTTAACTTTGATTACACACACACACAAATTCCCTTTTTTATTTTGCAAATCAAATAATTCATTCCAGTATCCAAAAAAAAAAGAGAGAAAGAAAACAAATCAAATAAACTTGAACTAAATAATTTAATCCCTCACTAGTTTAGAAAAACATATTTGATCATTTTAAAAACATGACAGGAAATTTAGATCAAACATTTGTGCAGTCTTATAGTGTCATTGCAGCAATTTTATTCAACGAAACCAGCATTTTGAAGTATTAGGAACAGATTGGATATTTATCCACATGCACACAAATGTGTCCTTCCCCTTGTTTGTGGGGCATATGAGGTAAATGACTCGTTTATTAGGAGTGCATATGCAAATAGGTCCTCAGTAGGGCTTATGTCACTCAATCAGGCGTTGTTTTACATGATTAAACAGTTCCTATTGTTTATATTGACTGTGCAGTTTATTCCCAGCTGTCCAATCCGTTTTCAAAAACTTCCTTTTCTAAGACACAAGTATTTTGACTGAGCTGAAAGGGAGCTGTGTGCTTCAGTTAACCACATCCCAGGGTTCCAGCTCTTCAAGGGGGAGGGTTTTAATGAATAAGTGTGCCTTTGTTAGCCTTAGACCAGCGACTTGTTAAATGGTCATTAAAATGTATCTAAAGCCTCATGTTTGTTCTGATTTTGTGCTCTCCAACTCCAGATCTGACAGCTCGGCTCTCTTGGATAAAGTGGGATTAACTGCGGCGTGGGCCGTGAAGAGAGATGCCGCCTCTCCCTCCTTTCTCACGCTCCTCTTCAATGGTGCCATGGCACGATGACTGCGTGACATCTGCAGACTTCTCACCGCGTTACACCTCCTGGCACTCGGGACACTTTTTATATTCTAATTTGTTGTGGGTTAGAATCAGGCCCCCTTTTGCTCATCCAGACGTGCGTTGTTTGTTGTGAATGAGGCCTTATCGGGACAAAGCAGTGGCACTTGTGCCTGTGTGCACGACGAGAGAGTGGCAAAAGGGCGGCAGTTCGAATTTGTTTCCATGTGCTTCACTGTTGAAAGCAAATCGAAAGGTTGTGGCCTGGCAATGTGCCTGACAACCGCATTCAGATTTAGAGCACTGGCAGTTTGTACCGTGAAATAATTTTTATAACAACAGTATTTATTTGTTAATTTATTATTCTTATTTATTAAAAATGTTCTTTTTTGGTCTTTTAACTTTGTGTGATTGAATTTTATATGGTTATTTATTAAAAAAAAATATATACAAATACAAAAAAATACTTGTAAAAATTTGCATAAATAAAAATATGTAAAATGCCTGACTTCTGATTACTTTGTGATTTAAAAGTGATTTATTTCTAACATTTTTAGAAACATTATTTGCCTATTTACTGTAAGACATAGGGCAATGATCTCAATACTTTTGATGAATGGCTATGCTATTTTAAATATTGTCATTTCATCTAATTATCAACATTTGTGAGATTTAGTCAGTTAAAACAGTTTTGAGGTTAAATGATCTAATTTTGTGTCTCTGGAAAATATCTGATCTTTGTTGATCTACTCTATTATGTTATGTATTATGAATATCAAATTTAATCTATTTGCTAATGCATGAGGGATCTATGGGTCTGTCTTGATTTTAAGTAAAAAGTTCAAAGTAAGATGCTTGTGGTATAGGATGGACCCCCAGAATTGCCACAAAAGGCATGTCGTTAATATTATTTTTAAATGTAATATTTATTGTAATTAATGAGGTCATTTTTAAATATTTCCATGCATATTTCAGAATTTTTCAGTAAAACCTATTGGCAATAAGTGAAATCATTTCATTTGAATTCACATTGTTTATACTATGACATCTTTAGTTCAAATATGGGCTATTAAGTATGTAAATATTCATGCCTGCATATAAAAACATAAATTGACCTTTCAGATGAATCTCTTTTACTGGGATTCTGCTTTGTTGTCTGTTTTTCAAGTATTCAAATACATTTTCAAAATACAATTTTAAACAGAATAGTTTGCCACTTTAAAATACACAAATATTAATAAGAATGATACCAAAAGTCTAATATTGGGGTAAGATGGCCTCTTTGAATAATTGTACATTTTGTGCTATGACAGCCACTTTAGCTAATTATTCCATTTCATTCTTATGACACATTAGTTGATGCAGCATCATCATGCAGACCTGCACATGCTAAATATAAAATGGTACAAAAGCTGTCACTGAGGCACTACCTTTTCAAAAGGTAAACTTTTATACCTTATGTATCCCTAAAGGGTGCATATTAGTACCTTAAAGGTACATATTTTCACCTAAAATGTACATATTAGTACTGTAATGGTAGATATTTGCTCCAGTGACAGATTTTGTACCTTTCTTCTGAGAGTGTAACACTGAATTTGCTTCCCAACAGTCCCCTACTAAGAGGCCACATTTGTTTTAGCCATTTCCCCTTTGCTCTAAAAGCCTCTCGAGGGAACTCTCAAACTGTAGTCACTTACAAACAGAACGCCACCATTATAGGAGCGAACGCATGATGTGTTTGGATTACAGACGAGCAGAGCAGATTCTCTGAGAAAAAGCTAGCAGGAGTGAAACATCCAGCACGTTTACCTTTCAGGTGAGGTGTGTAAAATACGTCTTTAAGTCTTTGCAAGAGCAATTTCTCCGCTGCTAATGGCCCTCGGTGGATATAATTAAACTGGAGTGTTTTGTGGTATGGGAAGCTAATTATAGTCTCAGTCTGTCGGGCAGGTTTTAACCCCCTGAACGTCTGGCCTCAGAGATCCCGCTTACAGTAAAATAGGGGTGGTCCTAATGGATTCGGTTCCTGTGTAACTTCACCTGCACTCTTAAAAAGAAATGTTCCAAAAGGGGGTTTACGCAGCAATGCCATAGAATAACCATTTTTGCTCCCCTAAGCTATAAATAACCATTTTTTCTTAGTGTGAAGAACATTTCAAAGAGACAGTTTGCTCAAACATGAAAATTCGGTCATCACTTACTCCTCAAATTGTTCTAAACCTGTATGAGTTTCTTTCTTCTGTTGAACTCAACAACAGAACAGCTGACAGTAGCCACTGACTTCCATAATATAGAAAAAAAAAATACTATGGAAGTCAATGGCTACCGTCAACTCTTTGGTCACCAGCATTCTTCAACATATCTTCTTTTGTGTTCAACAGAAGAAAGAAACTCATACAGGTTTGGGACAACTTGAGGGGGAGTTAACGATGACAGAATTTTCATTTTTGGATGAACTATCTCTTAAATAATCGAAAGAACCTTGTTTTGAGGAATGGAAAGGTTCCATGGATGCTAAAGGTTCTTCATGGAACCACATTATTTTTAAGAATGTGTGTCATTTTCACACAGACCCTTAGAGCAGCTCCATAACTGCTGGAGTTCGAGTGGAATGGATACTTAAGGCCGTAGCAGTGCAGTCAGAGTCTTTGGAGATTGGTATTGACTTCATTTATGCATTTGGCTGACTCCTCCATCCAGGGTGATGTTCTTACCAGAGCCCCAGCTCCATCTCTGGAGGCAGCAGCAGGTGTGTGATGACTCCCCGCATGCGCTCCGGCCATCGATCACTATATAACACAAGCCCCGCTGCACTATTACAATACCGGCGGCTTCAATTACAGCCTGAGTTACGTCCCTTATTACATGTTGTATGACCCTGAGAAGGTCTGTGTTTTAGTGCTCCGTGCTGTCAGAGCAATGTAGAGCTCAAGTGGGGCATACAGGTGGAGATCCGATTTACCTTTGGGACTCGTGCTTACTGTACGGACTCAAACGAGCTGGACTTGTTATGCGCATGCTGTCACATTGCTGTTAGTTAATCTTCTGCGCAGGAATTCTTAAAGAATGTAGCTTGAAAAATAATAATGCAATAATAAATAACACTGGGTCATTATTATCGCCATCTAGTGGTTAGTTTATTTATCTATAGTTTTTCTTTTAAATGACTTTCTTGACTGTCCCCAAAATGAAAATTCAGCCATTATTTTTTGTTTTTCCCCATGGTCCACAAAAGTAGACATTTTTAAAGAATTTTTATGCACCTCTTCTGCATATAATAGCAGTTCATAGTGACTATAGCGGTCTATAATTAAATAAAATAATTTAATTAAAAGCATTATAATAGGGCTCCAAGGTTTGGGGAAAAATGGAATTGAGATTTTTCTGATAAAAATTGCAATTGCGATTTAAAAAAAAAAAAATCCAGTTTAGCTTTGTTTGTTTGTGGGGTTGCACAATCCTCTTGCACTATCAACACACTATTTTCCTGTTTAATACTGTAAAGCTGCTTTGAAACCATCTGTATTGTATAAAGTGCTATATAAATAAAGGTTAAAAAAAAATGGCCCAAAATGATGTTATATATAAATATGACTATATAATAATAATAATAATTATTATTATTATTAAATATTTAAAATATGAAAAATTACAATTATAAACAAATCAAGTATTTAAGAAAAATTATATAATAATTTACAACTGTAAAATTACAATACTAATATCTATGGCTATGTTCATTTATTCATTTATTCATTTAAAAATGTTAAACAACCAAACTTTTATTTTGACAGAAATAAAGTAACTCTGAAACATGCCGTGGATATGTTTATTTAATTAAATTGCAGTTTTTACAATTTATTAATCACACTAAGCCATATCGCAATTTCAGTTTTATTTTGATGACTCATGCAGCTA
The DNA here is from genome assembly GCF_001515605.1 of Sinocyclocheilus anshuiensis. Taxonomy (NCBI): domain Eukaryota; kingdom Metazoa; phylum Chordata; class Actinopteri; order Cypriniformes; family Cyprinidae; genus Sinocyclocheilus; species Sinocyclocheilus anshuiensis. The sequence continues at coordinate 300,678 of NW_015536514.1, read as the reverse complement.
TACATAATAATATAAGCATAATGCTTTATAAAATTGTTATAAAAGTAGTCCATATGACTATATTAAAAAAATTAAAAAGAAAATATTCAGTTACAACACACATGAGAATTGGTGCCTTTTTGGCCATTTTTTTTTTATTATTTTTTTTTAATCTGGTCATGTACAAAACTCCATGGATTACTTTTTTAACTTTTCAGATGTGGTCAGTATAAACTCTTGTTGTATGTAGAGTTGTGCAAATATTTTTCAGAAATTTCTGCATTAAAAAAAGAGCATGCATATGAGTAAATAATGACATAATTTAAAAAAAATATATATATATTTTTGGGTAAACTATTGTATTCCTTTAAATGTGCTGGAGGAAAAGACTATCAACCTTTTAAATGCCTAAACAGTATTTAGTATCAGAATATTGTGAAATAGTTTAATGGACACTTAATGGAATCTAGAGCTCCATTATGGACTGTGAAACACTCACAGTGCTAAAACGTTGTGTGTTGCTCATCCGTCTCTTGTGTTTACAGGATTAGTGCTATAATTCAGCAATGAAATAAAACGGAAAAAATCAATGAAGCCCAATAAACACTTGTGTATCCTGACAGCTTCATGATGTTCTGCCTTGTGTCTTTTAGCAGAGGGGTTTGTTTATTGTCTGGCCATTCGACCTAAGCTGATCGTCACACTTGTGTCAGGAAGGATGAGGACTGGAGTCCTCGGGCAGGTGTGTTTATTGTGCATTTCATTCTCTAAACATGATTATGACATCACTTCCTCTGAAAGCAGGCTTGCAATAGGATATCAACCACCAACGATTATGGTATTCAAGGAATATACACGCTCACGTCAAATCAACTGTCACGTAAAGCCTCTCTAATCAAAATAATAGACGTCTTAACAAGGATAAAATACTGAGGGCAGTTGTAACCACAGCTCTCAAACATTAGAAAACATCACCATGCCTTCACAAATTGGAACTGTCGTTTACGAAACAAACACCATTGATTGAATTATTTACACAGACACCCTGGAAATCTTTTGGGACACCATCAAACATTGAGTCAAGGTCTGTTTATGCAATAGCCGAGGGGATGTTCATTCATGCACAGTTATTTAGATGATACTACAGTGCTTTCGGGTACACTCTTAAAAATAAAGGTGCTTCACGATGCCATAGAAGAACCTTTTTGTCTAAATGGTTCCATAAAGAACCTTTAACATCTGAAGAACCTTTCTGTTTGACAAAAGGTTCTTTGTGGTGAAAGAAGGTTCTTCAGATTACAAAAAGGTAAGAAAGAGACGGTTCTTTAAAGAACCTTTGACTGAATGGTTCTTTGTGGAACCAAAAATGGTTCTTCTATGGCATCGCTTTAAGAACCTTTTGAAGCACCTTTATTTTTAAGAGTGTAATTGATCTCCACGTGCATATGCACCGCCACGCTTGCTCTGCAGATCTGAGATAGCTGTGAAACACATTTTAAATGATCCACCTGCTTTGCTCATTACCCCTGGCCCCTCAAGGCCTACACACACACACACACACACACATATATGCTGAGATAGTGACTGCCATTTGCTAAGTGGGGAGATATGCATTTTTCCTTAAAATACATTTTGGGAATGTCAAGGTTTCATTGCCACAGGGGCATATGAGCCATTAAAAAAAAAATACTTTTCAGCCTTTCTCACTCAATCGATATCACAGCATGCTTTATATCGATTGAAAAAACAAAACAAAGGGTAAGGATTCAATGTGTTTATATCATTACAGAACCGATTAGAATGTATTTATTAACAAAGCGATTTTTTCTGCGTAGCTAGTGGGGTCCAAAATCTGAACCAACATTGAAAATCTGGATCCATTTAGTTCAAGGAATAGTTCACCCAAAAATGAAATTTGCTGAAATGTACTAACCCTCAGGCCATCCAAGAAGTAGATGAATTTGTTTCTCCATTGAAACAGATTTGGAGAAATGTAGCATTACAGCAGTTGCTCACCAATGAATCCTCTGCAGTGAATAGGTGCCGTCAGAATGAGACTCCAAACAGCTGATAAAAACATCACAATAATCCACACGACTCCAGCCCATCAATTAACATCTAGTGAAGCAAAAAGCTACATGTTTGTAGGAAACAAATCCATCATTAAAGCATTTGAACTTTAAACCATTGCTTCTGGCCATAATCAATAACTCTAGTCCATCTCCTGTTGTTCTCACATCAAAATCCCCCAACATAATTGTATAGAACTCTTTTTTGGACTAATTTCACTTGCAAATGGTGCTTGATCTCTCCTGATTCAGATGAAACAACTTTTCACTGGAGAAAGTAATATTATGGATAGAGGACTCATATTTTAGCCGGAAGCAGCGGTTTTAAGTTACAGATTTTGTAATGATGAATTTGTTTCTTACAAACATGCAACATTTCGGTTATCGAGATGTTAATTGATGGACTGGAGCCGTGTGGATTACTTGTAAAATTTTGTGATGTTTTTCTCAGCTGTTTGGACTCTCGTTCTGACGGCACCCATTCACTGCAGAGGATCCATTGGTGAGCAAGTGATGTAATGCTACATTTCTCCAAATCTGTTCTGATAAAGAAACAAACTCATCTACATCTTGGATACCCTGAGAGTGAGTACATCTTCAGCAAATTTATTTTTGGGTGAACTATTCCTTGAAACCTGGAAAGTTTTAACAAAAGAAAGATAAGCTGTTTTGAAATGACTTAAAAAATGACATAAAATGGAGAAATATTTCATTTTCTGGAGTATTTCTTGGTCGCTAATCAAATAAGTAAATTAGTGACACTGATCAAGCGACTTTTCTTGCTTCTATTGGAAGAGCATGTCATCTCTCTGCTATCATTAAAACAAAAGCGAGACAAACCAAATACTGAGTCATTCTGAAATTCATGTCATTTTGTTATGCTGATAACAATTATAGCAAACACATGGTGGAAATGTGTGTCATAAGATCTATTGTAGAAAAACTTGGCTCACTGGACTGCTTGCATTAGCATTAGCAAACATCACAGCTGACATCTGTAAATGGATTACATTCTTTTATAATCCACATCATCAGTCGGCTACACAAAACCGTAAATAACTTGCAACAACTTCTACAGTGAGACCAAATAAACCGATTTTTGTTATTCTACTGTCCCTCATATACATGTGAAAATATGAACTATAACAATAAATAGCTGATGCAAACTTTTATTTTTTACAACATTTTCACATAATTTTATGAAGATGCATTTTTATTTCTTAAAGTGTAATTGTAATCACTACCACGAGTTTCCAATTAGCTATTTAAGCAAATATGCACATTTCAATGAAGAAATATTTGGAAATATAAGCTATGATTTTATGAAATAAAATGAATGATAACACTTTAGTAAAGGAATCAATTTCCCCTATTAACTAGTTGCTTATTAGCATGGCTATTATTGACATATTGGCTGTTTATTAGTGCTTATAAAGCACATATTCTGCATGACCATATTCTACATCCTTACCTAAACTTAACAACTACCTTACTAACTAAAGAGCAAATTAAAGACAAAAGTCATCGTTAATTGTTTGTTAATAGCAAGAATTGGACCTTAAAATAAAGTGTGACCAAATTAATAAATAAAAAAATTATATAAATTAATAATACAAAGAAATAAAATAAAGCATATTGTATTGTATATATTATATTGATCATATTATGTACTATATATGAACACAGTATGTATGTATACACACACACACACACACACACACAGTATATGATGAAGAAATATTGGAAATATATACTATGATTTTAAACGTAATAAATAAATCATACAAATAAAATAAAAATATTATACAGACAATAAAATATAATTTAAGTATATTATATATAATGTATTATTAAAAAGACTTAAATATGTGCCAAATTATGTCAGTTTATTAAATCACAGCTACTCAAACTAGAACATACACCCTTTATTAAAAGACACCCCACTCGCCAGAGCAGATTTTTTTTTCCCTATAACACTACTTTAACCTGACAGTTTACTGTAAAAGTACTTGTTGCGTTTACATCAATCATGACTCAGACTTTCCTCTAGGCCAGTCCAGGCCAATCAGCAGGGCAAACAGCCCATGTTTGCCCAAGTTCAGAGCACTTAGATGGGCCACCTGTGCCCACACGGCCCTGTGAACCTGAAACCAACCTTAGCACCAACATCACAACTGTCCCTCTCATTAAGCCTGCAGTGTCTGTGCAAGAGCTTGTGCGGGGGCTGGAGCAGCACCAACACTGACTGCAATTCTCAATCACTACAACAAGTTCTGTGCACAAGTCATGACAATGGGTTTGAACATGGAATAAATTACAATGTGCATAATCTATTTTATGGTTCAAAGAACACACGCCCTCTACGATGACTAAGAAACGTCTATACTGTTCAAACAAACAGCGATACTGATCACTTCCTGAGATGGATCAAAGATGCTTTCTGCAGAGATACACAGTGCTGTTTACTTTCGAAATCTGCATTTTGTTATGAAAAACATATGACATTTACTCGCATCTCACAGCGTTCAAAATATTCTTTGCAAATGTGAAGCTATTTCAAGAACAGCTACTAAAACATAACAGCGCCTGCCTGTCAGGGTCCAGGCCGTTGCATATAACGGACGTGCTTTGCTCCATTTGCTTTCCTTCAGTTGAAAGCGCTATTGGGCACCAAGACCACATAACACCAGCGCAGCACCCGTCCTGAAAGCAGGAGGAGAGGGTTAAACAATCTGCATCATATTAAACAAACCTAAATGCTTCAAGCTGCTACATACTCCCTAATGAAACATTTATGAAGGACCTCTAATGCAATTTTAGAAACACCTTGTCACTGGGGTTGCTAGAAAACACAGTCATATGGATGAATGAGAGGCCAAACTGCTTTAGAGTGTGAGTTAACGCCGCAGGGGGCAAAGCTCATTCCACTATAGGAAAGCATTTACATTTTACAAGGACAGTTTAAACATTCGACTTTCAGCATTTATTTATTTTAATGAGCTCACCAAATAGTGTCACCCCTGAAACAATGCTTTGTATTAAACGAACAATAAAATAAAACACGATCAGATTAATAAAAATGCAGTGACCCAAAAAGTACTAATTTACTTAAGCCACGGTTAAATTTGCATTAAAAACAAATGGACTTTTATTAATTTTAGTGGATGTTCTACACAAGTTCACAAAGGTGTAGTTCATCACTTTAACTATGAACATGATCCGTTAATGTTTGACCACAAAGTATACGGCAATTTTTTTTTTTTTTTTTTTTATATATTTATTGTTTCAGCACTCAAAAACTTTTAGTGCAAAATCAGCACTTTTTTATTTATGTGAAATGTTGTGCTTGAAAATTGTGCTTGTGCTATCTTTCTTTAAAAAAATTGCATTTTGTTTGATAGTCTGTATCTAATGTACTGGCATTCGTGAATTTGTAATATTGTGAATTATTATTACAATTAAAATTAACTTCTATTTGAATATATTTAAAAATTGAATTTTAAAGTATTGCAGCATTTAAACAGCATTTATTTGAAAGAGAAATCCTATGTAACATAATAAATGTTTTTACTGTCACCTTTGATCAATTTGTTTAATACAATTTTTTTTTTTTAAATCTTACTTATTTTTAAGAGTTGTATATCACAGTGTCCACAAAAATATTAAGCAGCACACTGTTTTCCACACTGATAATAATAATAAAAATGTTTCTTGAGCAGCAAATCAGCACATCAAAATTATTTCTAAAGGATCTGAAGACTGGAGTAATGAGATTGAAAATTCAGCTTTGCCATCACAGGAATAAATGATATATTACAATATATCCAATTAGAAAACTGCTCTTTTAAACTGTAATAATATTTCAGAATATTTGTGTTTTTACTGTATTTTTCATCAAATAAATGTAGCCTTGGTGAGCATACGAGACTTAAAAAACATAATTTTTATGTTTTTTAAAACGTAATTACTGTATTCCAGTCTTTAGACCCGTAATGTAAGTGTGACAATACATTTTGGGGCCACTGTATTTTTTAACTAAGAACATGTTCTTAAGGATACCTGCACGAAGTTCATGACTCTGCATATGCAAACAGAGAGATTATCCATGCTAACATCAATGTTTTTAGGAACACGTTTGCACTGTTGGTTCACCAAGGCATGCCATCTTCACACCACATCCACAGAGTGAGGAACAAGGCATCTGTTGATCCTCAGCTACTTGCTGAAAAGATAAAGGGAATCATCATAGAAAAGCACATTTCGGCAATTACATTTTATGCAAGTGTTGTGTCATTTCCAGTAGCAGCAGCAGTCATATCAAGACTGACCGCACTTTCAGGAAAAGACGTTGCACTGATATCAATGAAAAACAGCTGTGTGTGAGCATCTTTTGTTCATCTTGGCACTGGAAAAACCTTTCGACGCATTGGCTCATAGAGACATATATATGCATTGATATATGTCACGTATTAGGTTCATCTGTGTGGCTTAGACTGAATTCTAACACCTTCATCAGGACTATAATATTCATCACATCTCTCAGACAGTCCACAATTCTTCCCAGAACATCTATAACCAATTAACATTACGCATGTCACACTCTGTGAGGTTTCAATTATCACTAAAACTGTAAGACCACCAGATTGTCTTCTGCTTGCCTTTTCTATTTGTTTCTGAATCTAAAATGGGCCTGCAAACATCTGCAGGTTGATGTGACAGGCTGCTAGCTTATTAAAGAGTTCCAGGCCATGTGGAGCTGATTTGGAAGTGTCGAAGAGATATAAACACGTCATCTTAGCAGAGTGAAATATGGCACGGCATATCTTTGATCTGATGCGGGTCATCTCCAGAACCTACCGGCTGGGTCAGATGGTACCCGACCTGCCCCTGCTGGGGCCTTCGAAGAAATCTATATGCTATCATGGCGTATATATACCTGTAAGTCACGAGATTTTGGTCTGGAGAGGCTGCGCTGTGCCGCTGGGCCATATGGAGTCTATCTGAAGCAGCGGTGTTGATGGAGCGGGTCAGGCCAGGGGGAAACAGGCTTCAAAGTTGGGCACATGTCAATGTCTCTCTTATCCTTTCACTATGAATTACAGGACAGAAGATATTCATTCTTCCCAATCGCCCGATCCTTCATCCTGTTGGAAAATCCAAAAAGTGTTTATCAAAGGCAGGTACTTCACCCATGGTTCACCTAAAAATAAAAATCTGGTCATATTTACTCACCTTCATGTCGTTCCAAACCTATGCCATTTCAGAAGAGAAATTACTGTATGTACACTTTTAAAAATGTGACCCTGGACCACAAAACCAGTCTTAAGTTGCACGGGTATATTTGTAGCAATAGCCAAAAATACATTGTATGGGTCAAAATTATCGATTTTTCTTTTATGCCAAAAATCAGTAAAGATCATGTTCCATGAAGATATTTAGTAAATTTCCTACTGTAAATATATCAAAACTTGATTAGTAATATGCATTGCTAAGGACTTCATTTGGACAACTTTAAAGGCGATTTTCTCAATATTTCGATTTTTTTGCACCCTCAGATTCCAGATTTTCAAATAGTTGTATCTCAGCCAAACATTGTCCTATCCTAACAAACCATACATCAGTGGAAAGCTTATTTATTCAACTTTCAGTTGATGTATAAATCTCAATTTTGAAAAATTGACACTTAAGACTGGTTTTGTGGTCCAGGGTCACAAATAAGGTGCCAAATGGGCAGTTTTCAAGTTCAAGTTCAAGTTGAAGCTCAGTTTTGCAGTGAAGAACCATTTTTGGTTCTCCGAAGAATCTTTTCGTGAACGGTGCTTAAAAGACCCAATTTTTCTTAGTGTGAAGAACATTCTTAATAATCTAAAGAACGTTTTCCATTATAAAGAACCTTCTGTGCAGTGCAAAGGTTCCATCAATGCCAATAAAGAACCTTTTTATTTATATACCCTTAGTCTGTTCATTTCACTTGGATATAGATTTATGACATTTTTACGTGATTATTAGAGCTTGACGTCGCCAAGTCTCATTTATTTTCATTATACGGAAGAGAGCAGACTGATAATCTTAAAAAAAAATCATCTTTTATGTTCACCCCTCCTGAATTGGCATCGGTTCCATGTAGAACCTTAAACATCAATGGAACATTTCAGTTGCTCAAAATGTTTTTTTATAGTGCTTATTTAGGTTATTAAAATGTTCTTCACACTAAGAAATATGTCTCTTTTATGAACCGTTGGCTGAAAGCTTATTTGGGAAACCAAAAATGGTTCTACTGTGGCATTGCTGCGAAAACCACATTTTGGAAACTTTACTTTAAGAGTGTACAGAAGAAAAAAGGCACACAGTTTTGGTTATGATGGTAAGTAAATGATGAATTTTCAGTTTTGGATTAACCACTCATCTAAATGAGTTCAGTCTGTCAGTGTAGAACAGAGGAGATGAAGCAGATAATTCCATTTGGGATTTGAGATTCAATCTACATCAGCATGTTCTTGAGTAATATCAATGTGGCAGACGGCTTTTACATTGTTTGTTAGTAGAACATATGTAAATGCCGGTAGACACATTCAACAATTTTCTCTTTTCTTTATATTAGATATTTTGTAGCATGTAAAACTATAATTGCTTCAAGCTCTTTGATTAAGAAGCATTCGTGTTGCATTATCTTGAAGCTCTGAAACCATAAACATCCCTCACCGAAAATCCTTTCAGAACGTCCATGTTTTAACCAGAGTGGACACGGAGATCATCAGAGCATCCTCAAGGCTATTCTCGCTGGCTTTGGCCCAAGTGTCAGTCATCTGTTCACATGTGGATTACATACATAAATCAAAAGGAAACAAATCTTCTTTCTGAAATAAGGCATATTTTACAATTGAAAACCTTACAAATGTGACCAAACTGCTGCCTTATACAAAACATCCCAAAGGCTCTTTTGAACACTGGACACTGGTAAAAGAAATCTGACATGCATTATTATTGTCTTATTCAAAGAGACAGTCCAGGCCCAGCATTCAAATGGCCGTGTAAGAGAAAAAGCCTGTGAGGCTTTGCCAAATGTTCTTCACAACAGGCTGACTCCTACATGTGTTTAGGGTATTGTGAAACCTTGGACTTATTCTGGAAAACAATAGGAAGAGGTCTTTCATCTGACTTGAAAGGATGGCGTGAAGAAATGCCTGCAAAGAAATTCATATATTGTGTGCAAGATCTCAAAGAGGTGAGAGACCTTTCGAGAAACCATGAAAAAAAAAATCATGACCTTAAACATTAACGGTGGACTTTCGTCATAAGGTGAATATAAAAATCCAATACATGTTGCATAACTTGAAAATGAATACTGTTGTAATCTTACACATTTTTGTGAATTCTCAAAATTAAACATTTCCATATCAGAAGGTTTATATATGCTGCATACGCTAAAGATTATAACGAGCCAATATTTTAAGAATTATAGTGTGATATGTTGCCATTTTACATTTTTTATGTTATAAATTGTTTTGTGTCTTTTTTTACCATTTGCATTCTTTTATAGGCTGGTTAAAGGCAGGTTGCAATGTGACAACTTACCCCATTTTTTTCTAGAGCAGTAACGGTGGAAATGCTCAATATGTTTTTTTTTTTGACAACTTCACATCTATTGAGAAATATTCACTGAAGTAAAAGTGTGCCAACTAGCCCCGATCTGTCTTATAAAACAATTCAAAAAGGCATCAAATAAACAAATAATAAATAAATGAATGAACAAATAAATACAACAGACAACAAAACTTTTTAAATAAAATCTAAAAAAAATTTGGTAATGCAAGAAATTCTAGAAATCTACTTACCTCATAAATTATAAGGTAATTCCTACTTTTTACCTATTGACAAAACCAATTCAACAGTATTTTACCATATTGTTGCTTTGTTGAATATAATATACATTGTAGTGTTTCAACTGTTTCTCCTAAAACATTTTTAGAAGTATAACATACATTATTTTACCTTTAATTTCATACTTTTTTTTTAATGTATGATTTCTTGAGTAATTAAGAAATATTCACTTAAGTAAAAAGTGTGATAACTAGCCCTGACGGCTCTTAGAAACGAATTAAAAAGGCATCAAATAAATCAATAAACAAACAAATAAATCAGATAACAAAAATAAAAATACTTTTATAAAATCTAAATGCAAGAAAAGAATCTGCTTTCCTCATAAGTGATTCCTACCTTTTATCTATTAAAAAACTATTTAAACAACATTTTACCATATTGCCTTATACTTATATTGCAATATACACACTGTATATCAAATGTGAGATAATTATTGAGATCATAGAACATTTAGAAGTACAACGTAAAATATTTTACAATTAAATTATCTTACAATTTCATAATACCATTTTAACCATAACACTTGCCCGTTTCTACTGCACCGTTTTACATTCTTTTTCCATTTAAATGTCTTTTTTTTTGTACAGTGTGAGATTGACATATCGTCTAAAACTGAGAGTATCGATCTAAAAGTGGGGTACAATTTGAGTGGCAGCCGGTGGAGAGGCGCAGTGTAACTTTAGACTGATCCTCCTCGTTTATTAGTCCACCAATCAGAGAGCAGCGCTTCCTCCCCCTCCATTCACACTAGTATTTAGCATCAGAGACTAGGATAAAGTTTCCCAACAAATTTGGAAAAAACTTCCTGCCGTAGGAAAACTGTGCCAAGCTCTACTTCTGGAAGTGGAGGCGCAGTCTCGGGACTTCGGGAGGACAAACAACCCCCAGAAAAACGCACGGATATAACGGTCTAACCACGGATTCGAAGGTGGAGAGCGCGTATTCTCCTCGACCTTCTCATTTCTTTAAAAAAGAAATGGAAGAGAGTTCAAGCTCTCCCGTCTCCCCAGTGGACAGCCTGGTGACCAGCGAGGAGGAGTTGGACAGACAGCAGAAAAAGTTCGGGAGGAAGAGGAGACAAAGTAAAAAGTCGAGCGAGGACGGCAGCAGCCCGAGCTCCGTGAATAAACGGAGCAAAAAGCCGAGCCCGAGCAGCACTCAGTCGTTCGAGGAGCTGCAGAACCAGCGCGTCCTGGCGAACGTCAGGGAGAGGCAACGGACTCAGTCGCTGAACGATGCCTTCGCGTCTTTGCGCAAAATCATCCCCACGCTCCCCTCGGATAAACTCAGCAAGATACAGACGCTCAAGCTCGCCTCCAGGTACATTGATTTCCTCTGTCAGGTGCTGCAGAGCGACGAGATGGACAGCAAGATGTCGAGCTGCAGCTACGTCGCGCACGAGAGACTCAGTTACGCCTTCTCGGTGTGGAGGATGGAGGGCGCGTGGTCGATGTCTGCGTCCCACTAGCGGAGACACTCGTCTGTACAATGCCGAAAGGGTGGGTAGAAAGATGCCAGTTCAGCTCAAGACGTTCTCATATTGTCGGGCTAGGTCTTTGATAACTTGTACTACGTTACTGCAGTAAAACCAGGCTTTTAGAGAAACTCCAGCTGTTCTGGACAACTGACACTGACAGTTCAGTGCGCGAATGCAGCACTATATCCTCACGACACCCAACAAATTCTCATTTAGATTTGTTTAGATAGTTATTGAAAAAAAATATTTTTAAATGATTTTATTATTATTCTGATGCGTGGATATGCGCTACAGCAATAGCACTGAAGGAGTGTTTACATCCTCCTGAGGCCAAGCTCAAAAGGCATTTTTAATATTTTACAGTTTATAATACAGAATAATTAGAAATATATATATATTTTTTAAAGAAAGTTTTGTTCGACTAAGTCCTATTTATTAGTATTTTTTATTAGAATGTCTTTATAAGATAGATACTAACATCAACGTTTAATGTAGAGGACAATTATAGCTATCACGGAGGTATTCAATTCAATCTGTTGTCACAGGGAAAAAAAAACGTTTTTTAAAGATAGGCTACTTTAGGATTTAAACCAGTGGCATCTCAGCGATTATAACAGAAATGCTAGAGGTCATGGTACACTCTAAAAATGCTGGGTTGTTTCAACCCAACTTTGGGTCAAATATGGACTAACCCAACCGTTGGGTTACATTTTTACATTAAATGTTTAACCCAAAAGTTGGGTTAGTCCATATTTGACCCAAAGTTGGGTTGAAACAACCCAGCATTTTTTAGAGTGTATGCCATTTTGACTAAAATAATATAGGAGAACATACACATATATGGTTAGTTATTATGCGTTAAATACAAACACAAAATCGTAAAACCCTCAAAACAGTAAAGAAGCGCGCGCATTTAAAGTAAGAAATTAAAGTTCAACGTAATTATTTCGAACACATTCCTTGACTGCTAAAGCTTCTATAGAGCCAAATATTTCTAGTAAAATCACCAGAGAGAAATCAAAGACAGTATGGCAATAATCTAGCACATATTTTCTACAAATAACAAAGAAAACAAATGCTGGATTCTCATTTTTTGTTGGTTAAATTCATATCACTCCGGGTCAAAGTGTTCCCGACTTTTATCCAGTAATAATAAACATATTCACATTATATCGTCGATCTTATGAAACGAGTAACAACCCAACCGTGAGAAGCTCCTCACGGATCATTTATATTTAGTGGAACATTTGCCCTTTAGTGAATAAAACTCACATTTCACCAGCGATTTAAAAACTGGCTACAAAGCGCATTAAACAAACGTTAGCTAAAACACAGTGAAAGAGAAATGGAAAAGAATGATCATGATTGAGGAGAAACGGGATGCATTCGAATGTTTTTATATATAGACTACGAACGAAGAAACTAAGGTTCTCTGAAACCACTGAAGAAGAAGAAAGAAAAAAAAAACACATTGGTCTACACTCCTACACTCTAAAAAATGCTGGGTTAAATACAACCCAGTGCCGGGGATTGTCCCTACTTTATCCACCATTGGGTTGTATTTAACCCAGCATTTTT
>NW_015536514.1:283756-287263 GCF_001515605.1 Sinocyclocheilus anshuiensis | reverse complement strand
TAACCCAACCGCTGGGTCAAAACAACCCAATTGCTGGGTTTGTCCCTATTTTACCCAGCACTGGGTTGTATTTAACCCAGCATTTTTTCTTCAGTGTAGAAATAAACGTTCAATCTGGGAGATTAAAAGAGTTCTTGATAACCCGTTCTTTAGATCAGTGTTTGGCGTTCTTTAAAGCACCTGTATAATGAAGAACAGTGCTCAGTTGATCTAAAAGGTTCTGCTATATGACATCAGGAAGTGACGTTCTTTTTGGTTCTACAGGAAACTTGATTTTTTAAGTGAGAAGGTGCGCTGCCGCCTAAAACCATGTTTATGCTTGTGAAATAACTGCATCGTAACCACTGAAACTGACATCTTTAAGGCAAAGCTGAAACCTTTCAGGCTAAAATGTGATACAATATGAGCAATTACTAAACAGAATTTTGTGATTTTTACATTTTATTTACTTAACTAAAATATGCATGCAGCTAGGTCTCCAACTTATTAGTTATATCCTGTGGCATTTGTTATATGAACCTGCACGTCTATAATACTCAACACAGTCCTATTTTAAATCACTAATAAACTGTTTAAAAATTTAAATGATGATAAATTGAAATGAGTAATGCATTTTAATCATCCCAACTCAGTCTAGCTGGATAAAGCTGGAGGTTTCGATTAGGCCTCCATCAATCAAGACAGCACACAGCTGTCAAAAAACGTTCAACTCAATCCTTGTGATGACATTATATTGTATTCTAACTGATTCTTATGAATTTATTTGCATAAAGTAATATGTGCTACTGAGAAGTCAGAAGAAAGGCAGGTGTACGGCTTCGCATTTCAAACCAAATGACCTCCTAAAACAGTTATTTTCCAGTGACGTAATTCCACCTGGGATTTGTGTAACATGTTTGAACCAAGCCTTTTCCTGTGTAAGCATGTGCTCCCACTCAGAATTAAATAATGGGATCATTAATAGCTTCCCATTTCTCTACATTCTAATCCAAGGCTGTGTGTTCAACCACAGGCAAACCTCGAAACTTTAGGCCTTCATAGAAAAATCCGGCATAGACGTTTTAGGCCTATCTGATTGAAAGCAGCAGATTTTTGAACCTTTCTTAGTAATGCTTTTCTTTCCTTCCACAGACTGTTTACTTCCACTAATTTTGAAGACACCAAAGGATTTATTGATGAACCTCTAAACCTCAATGACGTGGCCAAAGGACATTCAGTAGACACACCTACGGACTTGAGCATCCTCACGAAGGACACAGCAAAAGGAGCTTTTTATATACTTAGAGGAAACGTAGATGATGTCTCCTGTGTCGTCAAATACATTTAATCTTTTTCACAAGTTATTCTTAAATGTCGTCATGGTGATAGTACAGGAAGGCCGTCTGTTATCTGTATGGAAACTATATTGCGTGTTTGTCTCTAAACAGAAGAGTTTATATATATATATATATATATATATATATATATGAACAAAAAAGTATTGTACATAGGCTACCTGTGAGTATTGTCAGCTTTTTTAAGGGACCAATGCAATTTAGAGCAATACTTTCTTGAAGTACGCTGCATGGATGAATGCATACATTTGATTTTTCCTATGCAACATTTTTTCGATTTCCGTCCACTGTACATTTTGCTTATTTATTAAAACATATTTTTGAACACGTAGGCTGAACACTTTGATTTGTCCACATCATCACCCTAGATATGCCAGTTTTCACTACAGTAAAGAACATTCAGATTTTCCCCTTATTTTGCTACATAAAGAAACTGTTATAAAACAGTGCAGGTTCATTAGCCGAAGAGAAAGTCCAGCCAGTTTTACCCCTAAGCTTATAAAAAAAAAAGCTTGTCCGCTTTAATAAGAAGAAATCACTGAATCTAGACGGCTGGAGGCAAATGCTTTAACAACCGCAGATAACCACTGCATTTAAATACCGGACCCCTAGCAGACCTTTTCATTTCTCCTTTAAATCTACACCAACGCTCGCAAAGCATTTAATTGTTTACATCTCATTTTCCCAGGCTTAGCTTGATAGAAATCTAAAAGAAACGACTCCACCGTTGAGGCATTCATGTTTGATAAAAGCTCTGTTGTTCTGTGGGCCTGTTCAAGAATAATTTAACTGCTTTTTGAAACATCTGATGGTGTTAAATCACAAAATACAGAAAACTTTTATTTCCAGTTTTATGGCACTTAATAACTATTTAAAAGGTTGTGTTTATTATTTTATTTGCTTTTATCTATTTATTTGATTTTAGGATATTTTGGAGCTTTAAATAATAATTGAAGTCAACTATTGAACTTTTATATCAGCTAGGCTGTATGTCTGTAGGGCTATGTGGGTCAATGACGTGATGTCTGAGATGATAAAATTGAAAAAAATATATAAAATAGTTTTATTAGGTAAAAACAGTTAGTTTAAAACAACCTTCATGTTGGTTTTGTACATTTCTGAATACCATTTTCAATAAAAAATGGGATTTTATGACTGTGATGTGGTGGTGTAACCATCAAGTACAAAAGGTCCTCTCTCTGTGTTATGGTTTTCTTGTCACATGACAACAAAATTACTTCCTGCATGCTTGTTAAGCCACACTTATTTTGATTTCACAAACGTAGCTATTTTAAAAGTCAATGTTTTAAAACATAATTGCTTCAGTGCTTATTTTTAAAGGAAATAATAATAAAAGATTATGCTAGGCTACAATAAGTCAACATTTCTTGTTCTTTTTTTATAATCTCAGGGCAGTTAGAATTTATTAAACCCTACAAAAATGTGAAAAATTAATTTTACTTCAAAAATGTGAAAATAGGAAAGGTGTCATTTTACTGACAAACAAAGTTGTCTACTGGCCATTGACCCAAATACAGAGATACGCGTACGAGAAAACAGCTGCAGTTTAAAAATAAAAGTTCTTAAATGTTCACTTGTGGTGACGGGGAAACCCAAAGAAAAAAATACCCCTGGTGAAAACTGAGGTGAAGAGTGAGAACCAGCCCGTTAGATACACACCTCTCCCTTTCCCTTTATTCTGTGCACCTGCGCAAATCTCTGCAACCGCAGCGGAAACTAACTGAACGCAGGGCTCTCGAGAGCTGCTTGACGTCGAGACGCGACGCGACACGACACAGAGGGGGAAAGACGTCCATCTGGCGCATCGAGCAACAATTAATAAACAGTGTAGGCTATACGGAATGCAAGAGCAGTTTTGGTTTTGATACAGTAAAATTGGTTCACACGTCTAGTCTGTCAGTCTCCCAGTCAGTCTCAACAAAAATATCTTGGTGTATGGATCAAAACAGAAATACAACGATTTTACATAGCCTAGGCTATGACTAAACGGTGTTGGGGAAAGTTACTTTTTAAAGTAATGCATTACAATATTGCGTTACTCCATAAAAAGAGTAACTAATTACGTTACTTAGTTACTTTTTTTATGGAAAGTAATGCGTTACGTTACTTTTGCGTTACTTTTAAAATCTGGACAGGGCTTGCTTGTTTGTTT
>NW_015536514.1:269433-283738 GCF_001515605.1 Sinocyclocheilus anshuiensis | reverse complement strand
GGGGACAGGAGAGCTGTCAATCAATACATTGAAAAAAAAAAAGTAACTTGCGTTACTTATTTGAAAAAGTAACTCAGATATTCTCTTGTAAATTAAAAAGTAATGCGTTACTTTGCTAGTTACTTGAAAAAAGTAATCTGATTACGTAACTTGCGTTACTTGTAATATATTACCCCCAACACTGTGACTAAAAATCTGAGACGCACAATTTTTGGAGAAAGAAAACAATATTTTAAAGAGATATGTGGTTAATGCGTTAATGGAGAGTGCGTCTCAATTAGTGATGTCCGATTCGGATCTCGAAGAGGATGTTTTTATAATGAAGCGATTAAACTTGTTCACAAAATGCTTCATTCACGAATTCTACTTAAAGATTCGTTCACATAGGCCAATAACGAATCGGACTGAATCAGTAAGGACGTTTTGAGTCAGCTGAGTCTGTCGGCACTTTTGAACATGCTCAAACCTTAAGGAGCCGAAACCATGAGTGAACCAATAAAGCTGGAGTGAACCGAACAACAATATGTAAAAGACGAAAATACCCGAAACTTGTTGGTTTTAATAAATATCACGTAGGCTAATTAAATAATGCAAATACTGTTTTAGTCGAGTGATGCAAGTAATTTAAAGTATTTTTTAATGTATAAACAATTCTATTCAGGTTCTAAATCACTAAATCAGGAATGAAACTACAATAAATAAAAATGGTTAGGCTATTAATAAAATTGAATAAGGAAAAAATGAAAGAAACAGCAACATGTGGCTACAAAAGGCTTTACTGGTAAGTTTCAGAGCAAGTAATATGCAATGCCGTGATTAAATAGACCTAACGTCATGACGTAAAAGAATCACTGAATCTTTTTTTGCCGAAAGAACCGATTCGCGAAAAAAGATTCGGATATATCCCATCATTAATAGACAATCTAAATGATGTGCGAGGCACATGGATACAAAAAAAAAAAAGCTTGTGTTGAGGGAGAGTGCGTATCCATCAGCAGCGTGTTTGATAATGTCTCATTATTCCCGCCTTCCTTCTGAGCCAGAATGCCTCGGGCCACAGTTACGGAGTGGTGCGAGCCCCAGATGTTTCCCGTAAAATCAGACGGAAAAAGCAACAAAATTTTAATTTGCAGTAAAACGGATAAAGTAAAGGTTTACGCTGCATGCGCCGCAGAAAGTATTTCATGTTCAAGCTAATGCCAAGGTTACATTACACTGTGGGGGTGGGCCCTGGCTGGAATCAGATTTGTTGGCTACCACCCTAGTGGCTTACTCTTACCTTCTGTGTTGATAGTAAACTATAAGTTGCAGAGGAAATATAAGCAACTAAAAGACAGGTTTAAAAAAAAAAACAATTCTAGCTCTCTAACTTCAGTCGAACTTCTGATTTGGTGAGCCTTGCTAAAAACTGTTGTAAAATGCTGATAAATACAACACACCTGTGGCCTTCGCATTGATATTAATGAGATAAGCTACGCCATAAACAGTCTACAGTGGGCCTAATGAATTATATTAGCATTCTTAGTGGAAGATTTTTTTCTACTATTAAACTTAAAGCTAGAGGCAAACACCCCCAATTCACCTCTTTCTTTCTTCTGTGGAACATAAAATATTTTGAAAAATGTTTTTTGGTCCACAAAATGAAATTCAATGGGGTACAGTGTTTAGATTCCAATGTTTTTCAAAATATCTCAAATAATTACCCATGGCTTTGTGTGGATTATTGCTTTCATATTTCATAATATTACGTGCAGCAAACAAAAGCTTGTATAGCAAATGCTATTCTTGTGAGGGCACTCAAATGCTGATTTTAAGGCTCTCCGGGCCTTCTTGCCCTAAAACAGCTCCACGTGTACAATATACGAACCCGCAGGACAGCATCCGTGCTCTAGTGTAGATGACGTGGCAATGCAGCACATGTTTGGCCTTAGATCGCATACAAACGTCTGCGCTGAATCACCGACCAGCAGATCAAATCAGGACATGGTCGAAGAACAGTAGATTCAGACAGTGTTACGAACATGCGTTCTGGGACAAAGCGTCTATAGGGCAGGTGTTCCAGCACAGGTGGAGTGCTGTACACTGAGAGAGTTTCATCTGGGAACAACAGGTGGAGATATTTACATTCAGTATAAACAATCCAAAGAGCCAGGAAGGGATTATGGTGGAAAAGAACAGTTCTAAAATTTTCTAGACTGTCACATACATAGAAAAGAGGGAAGACAAAAAAAGAAAAACAAAACAAAACAAAAAGAAGAATAAAAAAATTGTAGTGGGAGGTAAGATCAGGACATCCAGGGACCTGTCAAAATTTTAAAAGAGCCCTAATGGATGATTCCTAACTAACTATTGAAAATTTTAAAAACCTTAAGGAAAGATTCTTCACTAACTAAATAACTAACAACTATTGACGTTTTTGAAAATCCTATTGGATGATTCTTAACTAACAACTAACTATTGAACATTTTAAAGACCCTAAATGATTCATCACTAAATAAATAAATTCTTAACTAACTAACAATTGAAATCTGAAATTTTCAAAGACCTTAACAGATGATTCCTAACTAACTATTTAAATTTGAAACTTTCAAAGACCCTAATGTATAATTCCTAACTAAGTAACCAATTAACTAATTATATATTTTTTAATGACCCTAAAGGATGATCTCTAACTACCTAACTGACTATATACATTATCGAAGACTTTAATGGATGATTCCTAACTA
The DNA here is from genome assembly GCF_001515605.1 of Sinocyclocheilus anshuiensis. Taxonomy (NCBI): domain Eukaryota; kingdom Metazoa; phylum Chordata; class Actinopteri; order Cypriniformes; family Cyprinidae; genus Sinocyclocheilus; species Sinocyclocheilus anshuiensis. The sequence goes on along the minus strand of NW_015536514.1, from coordinate 281,012 downwards.
ACTATCTAACTAACTAGCCATCAACATTATCAAAGACTGTAATGGATGATTCCCAACTACTGACATTTTAAAAGACCCTAAAGGATGATTCCAAATGATGTTTTCAACTACCTTAATGGGTAATTCCTAACTAACTAACCAAACAACCAACCAGCTAAGTAACAATCTGTCTGTCTAGCAACCACCCTAGCAACTGTGCACCAACACTTTACCAACAACCAAAGTACATAAGGCATAAATAACCTTCAAACAGATTCTATGCTATTTTAAACGTTCAGCAAAGGGGTGTCCAGCTAAGTTTAAAAAACAGTACTTTTGTAGTTTTCATTCATGTGCTTATTCACTGTGAAATGAAAAAAAGCACTATACAAATGATGCTTATTATTATCATTATTATCATCCATTACCTGTGAGAGGGAATAGACTTTCAGTCTTCCACTGCCAGCAACACCACCTCTTCCTTCACCCTGGGAAGCACCAAAAACACTTCTCAGCCACAATCACTCCCCCCGTCCTCTCTAAAATTCCTCCAGTCTTTCCACCGCTGGGGAGATTTCCGCTGCTCTTGGAGGCAGAATCAAACTGGACAAGAAAATGGCTTAAAACACTAAAGTGGCTGTAAAGTAAAAGCTGGTATGCTGCTGTACACATGCAGACCAGGCTATGGAAATTACCTCCAGACTGATGTGGCTCTTACTCAGCATTCATCAGTAGTTTTGCATAAATCTTTATTATGATTCACCAGCATCTCTATTCGGTCTCAGGCCTTCATTCAAAGTGTAGAACGAGAGCAGCTGTGAAATATAACAAAAACAATGGCCTTATACACAACTTTCAAGAGCTAAAAGAGCAGAAATTCATCACCTTAACTGGATCAGGCAACGTGCAATAATGTTCAGTGGTTAACTAAGGTGCGATAGCTCACACACCGGCTGCGGTAATCTGATCCCGTCTCGTCTGTGGGTTCATACCACGGCACACTCACACACCAGACCACTTTCCTCTTCATTAGAAGAAAGGTCACACCAGGCTACTGAGGTGAGGAGCTGTTATTCTCTCATTATGATACAAACCACCGATACACCATGTCCTATACAAAAGCACAGTGCTACTTTCCAGCAAGTAATTTGGCTAGCTACACTAAAAGTGAAAATTCTGTGCAGTTTGATACAATCACAACCAATCAGAACATATTTGATATTTAATATATATCTAAGTGGAGTATGTGGACAAGTAAGATTTCAATGTGAGTGGAGCTTGACACCACATAATACAACACTGTCAAATCTCATTGCATTGTGCAGTGTTTTCACTTTAAGTGTGGACGACAAATTACTTAGAAACAAATCAACCCACAAAATGGTGTGGCATTTTTTGGTTTTCCCAGTCATGCCTGGTTAAGACAAAAAGTCAGATTTAACTCACACACATACACTCACATATATGAGAGTTGATAGAAAGATAGATGTATGTACAAACGGAAAGATTGAGAGATACATGTGTGTTGTTGCAGCCCACCCATCTCATGAATTAAAGCCCTCTGCTGGTAACTATGAAGCATATAAAACATGATATTCAAAACAAGAGAAGATTCTGTTTGCAATTCTGCATTGTAATATCTTACATGTGAGGATTCAAGTTGTATATTTGTCCTCCATTAAGCAATATTAATGTCTTGACTTAAAAAAAGAAAGAAGAAGAAACAGTCAAAATGAAATGCAATGTTTTTAAAGAGCTCTATTAGATAAACATATCTAATACAGTAATTGGATTTAACTAGACTGCAGTGCAGTGTGTTGGTATGTGGATGCATAACTCAAAAAAAGTCCTATATACATATGGCTGAGGTCCATGCATCAGTCTATCAGGGGCCATTCACCAAGAGAACGTTTTAAAAATGTGAGAGGCGGGGCAAAAAATAAATAAAAACCTTATACAGACGCGTTTTTTCTTTATTTCTTTTTATTTCTTTATTTGTTTATTTTAAAGCTGAACCTCTTTAAACCAACTGTATGTGGTTTTATTTATTTTTGCCACTTTTGGAGTCCCCTACAGTTAAATGAGTGGAATTAACGGTCTTAATTACTGTGCATAGCCATACACGTGCATTTGTTTCCAGCAATCCGCCCTTTTTGAGGAATTTCATACCACGCAACAAACCTACATACTTCCAGAACAGAAGTTTGGCAGGGAGCGTGGGAAAGAAACAGAAGCCATTCGCCTTATTAGAAGTCAGTGTACCATCAGAATGATTTTGAAACTTAGATTTCAAGGTAAACAAACTAGCATACAGTTGCTAAGAACCAGTTCCAAAGATTGATTCATCCACAAACCAGACATCACTTCTTACAGTTTGCCTGCAGGCTGTGGAATACAGGTAATACTGCACTAAATAATGTTTAGTTTCTTGCACAGACCAATCGTTTTGCTTCATAAGACCTCAATGTATCGTCATAAACCAAGGGTATTAATTTGGTGTTCCCTGATATGCTTTTTATTTTCTCTCAAGGGGTAGCTGCTGACTTTTTGTGAATTACCAAGCACCATGGTTTCAGCTAAAAGTCTTCTTCACTCTTCTACTGAAGAAATAAGGTGAGTAAATTAACAATCTAATTTTTTGGGGGGGTGAACTACCCCTTTAAGTTAAGCGTTGCATTTTTAGAACGTTTTTGAATTCCACTGTGCTGCTTTTTCATTCTTTTTCTAAGTAAACATGCCCAAGGTGGACATGTTTGACTGTTACGTTCGTGTTTCGCATATGGCATGGCGTTCTAAAACGTTCACAGCAGTTCAACTTTTAAAAAACGCGTCTCTAGACCCTGTTCTCTTTTTTCATTCCACTTCCTTGCCTCTTGCATTTTAAAAGTAAAAACTTTGTTTGAAAGGCCCCTAAGGATTTTACTAAAGTGTCATGTCCTTAGCGGTGCAGGACATGTTACGTGCCAAAGTTAAATAGCCTACTTAGTTTTAGGGATTTATTCAAATCACTAAGCATACGCAGTAGTAATAGTGATACTTACCTCAGCAAACAGCACTAATTATCTATTTGAGATAAATGCATAATTCACTATATTTTTGTTGTTGCGTTGTTGGTGGATGAAACGCCAGTTCAGGGAGATTAGAGAGCAGAGATGCACGGAGATGTTAATGACTTCCTTATGTGAAGGCAGCGGGATAAAACATACAGTCCCTTTACACGGTTGGCGCAGCCGCAGGGAATTGCGTTGTGAACGATTTGAAGGGGGGCTGAAATTAAACTTGCTCCGAGGGGGTAGATTCCCTCCCGTCCCGCTCCATTTTTTTGATCTCATACCGCCGGAAGGGGATAGGTCACCTGTGTAATTTGGACTAACACAACAGGCATAAATTGATGTGGGTTGTGTTTGTGTGCGCTCTTAAAAAGTTGTGTGAGTACCTAATGAGAAAAATATGGCGCGGCCCTAGAGAGACACCTTTCTTTGCTCTCTTTTCTGTGATGGTAAACATTTATGACAGTCTTGTCTTCACATGCAAAGCAGAATCAAACAGTGAGGTTCTTTATGTCAATATTGAAAATGATCAAGTAGGAAATAGGAAGAGTGTAAACCTACAACTTTGGGCCTGCGTTTGTTTCCTCTCAGGGCAGCAGCACCTGCAGTGCGGGGCATGGGTCTGTACACAGATATGTCTTCCCTGTAGGCTCTCGGGTGGGCACTGGTTTTAGACTAAACACGGCAAAGACAAGCAAACAGCACACAGCTCTCAAAACACAGCACACGCGAGACTGAAGATGACAGTCGACCAGGAGGACAAGCGTGCAGTTTCTGGAAATATTTGAGCATAAAACAAACTCGGCACATCACAAGTGCCATCAACATCCTCGTCTTCAGACAAAATATTATCAAATGGCTGGACAGATGATCAAATAAAACAATAAGCCATGAGAGGTTGTGTGTTACAGAACACGTCACAAAGAGGACAGTCTAAAAAAATCAGTTTAGCGCATGTCCTCAAATGGCATGGTCCTCAAAAGTTGAAATAGTTAAAGGGAATAGTTAATTCTGTTCACCCACAGAATTAAAATTCTGTCATATTTACTTACCTTCATGTTGTCCCAAACAAACCTGTACGACTTTCTTATTTCTGTGGAACACAAAAGATGATATTTTGAAGAATGTTGGTAACCAAACGGTTTCTGTTACCAGTTGGCTATTATTATATGGGAGGGGAGAAAAAAAAAACACTGAGAAATTATTTTCCACAGAAGCAAGTCAAATGCATGTTGATGGTAAATTATGCCAGAATTTACATTTTTGGATAAATGCATTCAAATTAAATATTGAAATGAACAATTATTGCAATAGTAATTATAGCATTATAGCTGTGAAAGCTTCATTATAGAATTTTTATTTGCTGTTTGAAACATGAGTAACACTTTAGTATAGGGACCAATTCTCACTATTAACTAGTTGCTTATTAGCATGCCTATTATTAACATATTGGCGGTTTATTAGTACTTATAAAGCACATATTCTGCATGACCATTTTCTACATCCCTAGACAACTACCTTACTAACGATTAATAAGCAGCAAGTTAGTAGATTATTGAGGCAAAAGTCGTAGTTAATGGTTTGTTAATAGCAGAACTGGACCTTAAAATAAAGTCTGACCGAAACATGAAATCATAATGGATTCTACTTACATTCTTAATAGATGTTTAGGCCTTTAGAATTAGTTTTTTTTTTTGTGTTTATTTAAATACAATAATATAAAAAAATATATGAATGTATGTGGTAAAACTTTACTGTACAACAAGGTTCAATTTATCAAAAGCATTAGATATCATAAATGTTATTTTTTTCCTACAGAATTCATTTTATTTGATAAATACACTTTTTGTTGTTTATTAATAATAGCTCATGTTAAATTATACAACTTGAAATGTTAACAATAAATTGGTATGTGTAGAAATTAACAAACATAGATTAATACATTTTATAGTTTAATACGTTTAAAAAAAAAAATTTGAATGAATAATGTCTAACTAATGTTAACCAATGTTTAATGATTGTACCTTAAACGTATGTTTTTCTTGATGATGTTTGATCAAAATCGAACTTTTTCCACCCTTGATATGTTTGTCCTATTCATTGACATCACAAATCCCTTTTCAAACTTTCTTATCAATCCTCAATGGATAAAACCAAGCCCTCCCCTACTTTACTCAGAAAAATGACAGATTAAGTAAAATGACATATGTGGTGTGTTACAGAACACGTCACAAAGAGGACAGTCTAAAAAAATCAGTTTAGCGCATGTCCTCAAATGGCATGGTCCTCAAAAGTTGAAATAGTTAAAGGGAATAGTTAATTCTGTTCACCCACAGAATTAAAATTCTGTCATATTTACTTACCTTCATGTTGTCCCAAACAAACCTGTACGACTTTCTTATTTCTGTGGAACACAAAAGATGATATTTTGAAGAATGTTGGTAACCAAACGGTTTCTGTTACCAGTTGGCTATTATTATATGGGAGGGGAGAAAAAAAAAACACTGAGAAATTATTTTCCACAGAAGCAAGTCAAATGCATGTTGATGGTAAATTATGCCAGAATTTACATTTTTGGATAAATGCATTCAAATTAAATATTGAAATGAACAATTATTGCAATAGTAATTATAGCATTATAGCTGTGAAAGCTTCATTATAGAATTTTTATTTGCTGTTTGAAACATGAGTAACACTTTAGTATAGGGACCAATTCTCACTATTAACTAGTTGCTTATTAGCATGCCTATTATTAACATATTGGCGGTTTATTAGTACTTATAAAGCACATATTCTGCATGACCATTTTCTACATCCCTAGACAACTACCTTACTAACGATTAATAAGCAGCAAGTTAGTAGATTATTGAGGCAAAAGTCGTAGTTAATGGTTTGTTAATAGCAGAACTGGACCTTAAAATAAAGTCTGACCGAAACATGAAATCATAATGGATTCTACTTACATTCTTAATAGATGTTTAGGCCTTTAGAATTAGTTTTTTTTTTTGTGTTTATTTAAATACAATAATATAAAAAAATATATGAATGTATGTGGTAAAACTTTACTGTACAACAAGGTTCAATTTATCAAAAGCATTAGATATCATAAATGTTATTTTTTTCCTACAGAATTCATTTTATTTGATAAATACACTTTTTGTTGTTTATTAATAATAGCTCATGTTAAATTATACAACTTGAAATGTTAACAATAAATTGGTATGTGTAGAAATTAACAAACATAGATTAATACATTTTATAGTTTAATACGTTTAAAAAAAAAAATTTGAATGAATAATGTCTAACTAATGTTAACCAATGTTTAATGATTGTACCTTAAACGTATGTTTTTCTTGATGATGTTTGATCAAAATCGAACTTTTTCCACCCTTGATATGTTTGTCCTATTCATTGACATCACAAATCCCTTTTCAAACTTTCTTATCAATCCTCAATGGATAAAACCAAGCCCTCCCCTACTTTACTCAGAAAAATGACAGATTAAGTAAAATGACATATGTGACCCTGGACCACAAAACCAGTCATAAGGGTCAATTTTTATAAATTGAGATTTATACATCACCTGAAAGCCGAATAAATAAGCTTTCCATTGATGTATGGTTTGTTAGGATAGGACAATGTTTGGCTGAGATACAACTATTTGAAAATCTGGAATCTGAGGGTGCAAAAAAATCAAAATATCGAGAAAATCGCCTTTAAAGTTGTCCAAATTAAGTTCGTAGCAATGCATATTACTAATCAAAAATGAAGTTTTGATATATTTACAGTAGGAAATTTACAAAATATCTTCATGGAAATATACCCAAGCGACTTAAGACTTTGTGGTCCAGGGTCACATATGACCTTTTGACTTTAATATAGAAAGCACAGGTGGGGGCTTATTGGCTATTATACAGCAGCTTTGAATGTGGCTCATCCAGTCAGAATTAAAAATCTGAATATGCAATTTACAGTCTCAATTTGAGGAGAAGCACTCGTCCACACCCACAGGGTGAAGCGCAGGTCTTACGGCTTGTGTCATATCACTCCGGCTCTGTAAGGCTGATCTGTAATTTGGCTCTGAGATGCAGCTTCCTTCATCCACCACCTCAGAGCCACAATTAAAAACTGCAGAGAAGTGGCAAGCGACGCTCTAAGGGAGGCCCTTCTCTAATATAGCAGACCGTAATGACAGACTGAGCCACCTCAAATGAGGATGAGCAGAGGGATGAGGGAAAAAAAGGAGAAAGATAGCTAGAGAGAGAGCAACGTTGAATCGTGTGACCGCAGACCAAATTGTCAGAAACTAGCTAGAGGTTTTTCGTCTTGTGTTCTCCGAGACGGGTTTATTGTGGGAATGGATGGCGTGTAGAAACCCAATTGGGAAAGAGTTCAGGGTCTTAAATCAAACGTGGAGACCGCACTGGGTTTACCTGACCCCGAGCCGGACGGCAAAGGTCACGGGGTTCAGCGACCTGGTCAACAGTTCTACTGACAGTCTCTAAACATTTCACTGACACTCACCTCAAACTGACTCCCGTGGAGCCGAATATGTGAACGCATTCCTGGGGATCACGTCACCTTATGTCGATCCGCGAGATGGTAAATATTGTCTCTCACGTCTCCTTCTACACTAGCGCTCGGTTTATTAGCTCAATCATGCCACACTTCCCAGGGTGCCAGGTTTATGAATATTCAAACACGCTGCTTTGTGACATAAGCGACATTCTTTGCATATTTTCTGCTTGTTGACCTAAAGAATCAATTTAGCAGCGCTGGACTGGAATTAGCCGATTTAATGGTTGTTTATTTGATTGCTCCTTAGCAAGCAGAGTAACGTTTTGGCCAATTCTCTCACTTTAAAAATCACTGATAAAATCAAGTTTTACTCCACGTTTTTTTTTTTTCTTCCTGTTGGATTTTCTGATAATTTGGAAATATAAAACAGAGTATGACTTTAAAACAATAGTTTCATTGCATATTATATACACTACCATTCATAAAATTAGGGTCGGTTTTTGGAAGAAGACTCTTCTGCTCACCAAGGCTGCATTTATTTGATTAAAAATACAGTAAAAATGGTAAAATATTATTACTGTTCAAAGTAACTGTTTTCTATTTGACTATACTTGAAAATACATTTTATTCCTGAGATGGAAAAGCTGAATTTTCTTCCGTCTTCAGAAATTATTCTAATGTGCTGATTTGCTGCTCAAGAAACATTTCTTATTATTATCAATGCTGAAATCATCGTGTTGCTTAATATTTTTTTGTGGGAACTGTGATGCCTCTCTATTTTGAGGATTCTTTGAGACGGTAAATATCGTCTCTCGCGTCTCCTTTCACACTTGCCCTCGGTTTATCATCACTTCCCAGGGTGCCAGATTTCTGAATATTCAAACATGCTGCTTTGTGACATAATGCATTGTTTGCATATTTTCTGCGTTATGACTAAAGAGTCGATTCTGCAGCGCTGGACTCGAATTAGCTGCTCTAACGGTTGTTTATTTGACTGCCGCTTAGCGATCAGGGAGATGTTTTTATTTGCGCTGGTCAATCCGCTGGATTTATCTGGCTCTAACGTGCTCCTGTATATTTGGACAGACATCTGAACCTTGTCTCCTCTAAATGAGCTGCTAATCCCTGTCGTGACTACTGTGAGCTGCTCTCCTCCCTGTTGCCCTCGCCTGGACAGAGGGGGCAGTGCTCAAAACACAGGCCTTCACCACAAAAATGCCATACCTCAATCAGATACCAGAGAACTAAATGATACTATATTCATGTACTATGGTACTTTTTTATAATTTCTTTTAAAATATATTCAACATCATCCTTATTTTTGTTACACCTCTCAATACTTATTTAAATGAATAAATAATAAACAAAATGTACCTTATTAATGCATGTAAGTGGCCCATTTATATAATTATCACTTTTGAATCCAGATTGATATTTTTTTTTTATTTCGTTGAAATACATTCTTTGTGACATACAACAGATAATGACTTTAAAACAACAGTTGAATTATTCCATAAAATCTACATTACTGTTTAAAAGTTTGGGGTTAAGATTTTTTTTTTTGTAATGTTTTTGAAAGTCTCTTATGCTCACCATTTAATCAAAAATACAGCAAAAACAATAATATTGTGAAATGTTATTACAATTTAAAATAAGTCTTTTCTGTTTTAACATATTTAAAAATGAATTATGAATGAGTTATGAATTTTTAGCATCATTACTCCAGCATTAAGTGTTATGTTGATGACTATGCTGAGTTGATACTCAAGAAACATTATTATTATTATCAATGTTGAAAATGGATTTTTGCGAAAACCATATTCAAGATTAGATTCTTTGATGAATAGAAAGTTCAAAAGAAAGCATTTACCATGCTAAAAGTCTTTACCCTCTCCCTTTTGATCACTTTACTCTTCTCGTTGAATAAATGTATGGATTTTTTACTTACTGACCTTTGAACGGCAGTGTATCTACCTTCTCTATTTTGCATCTTTTGAAACACTTTTTTTCATAAACAATATATTATCAGCACAACAATGTGAGTGAAAAGAAATGAACATGCATTTCTTGAGCTTCATTGAAAGAATATCTGACTGTCTGTACAAAAAGTCACATGATCAATGTCATTCATTTACTTATTTGACATTAAAATATTTATAAACATATATGTATTTAAAGATATAAAAATATTTCTTTATTTTATAACGTCTTCCATTAATATTTTCAATATTTAGCCTAAAAAAAATAAAAATAAAAATAAAATTACGAACTTTCCTGGAAAATCTGAAAAGATCCCTATTATCTTGTAGCTTTAGGGCAGGTATATTCAGCACAGAGTTGTACATTTAAAATATATAGTTTAAATATATTCTCAGAGTCTGACGCTAAAGTTCTGTGCTCCAGGCAAACTGACGGGAACTGATGCTTGTGACAATAAACCACAGGCTTTAAACACACTGTGGGACATCTGAGCATCCCGGCCCTGCTGTCCCCACAAACAATTCATCTCCAGTTTTTCATAGAACAGTACTTGTGGTGCACTGCTGTTTGCTATGTAATAGATTTACAAAAAGTCCCCGTCGCCCAAGAGCACACCACAGAATTACAGTGTATAATGATGAGAAAAGCTCAGCGTTCAGCACCACACAGACCATTAGCCCCTTCACAATGTGACAGGAACTCCTACAGCGGTCACATTAACATGGACCCTACTGAAATGAATGAGGTTTAACAACAGCAGATATTCTGACTCCTGTTCTGTTGATTAAAAAGTATTTCATGTTGAGTAAAATGCTGAGGATAAACTACAGGAGCATTCTGTAGACAATGCATGATGGTGAATGCTTGAGCATTGATTTCCCTGTAGATGTTTTTCACAAGTGCTGTGCAGATTTTGAGTAGAAATCTCTAGTAATGTCTTAAAATTAACCTTAAAGTCCCCATGAAATCAAAATGAACGTTTTTTTGGGTGTTAATATCAATATGTTAGTCTTAAGGTTATCTATAAGGCAGTGTGCTCCAAAACAGTGACAAAATTCGCATTTAGAAGATATAAGCATTCAAAGCTTGCAGCTCGTCACTTCCGCCAAAACGGCTCAACGATTTTTTGTACGTCACATCGTACTTCAGCTTCTCATCAAACTTTCTGTCCAATCAAATGCTCTCCGAATCCGAAGCGCCCGCCCCCTACACTATAAAATAGACACTGAAGCCGCAGCTGAAATCGGTCACTTGTCCACAGAATTAGAATTTTCTGTACAGTGAATGGCACGTAGTGCACTATATAGGGGACAGGGAACGATTCAAACAGTGTAAATATGCTTTCCATTGAGGAAAAAAAGAAGTCTGGTTTCGCGCTGTGTCATGCTAACCACCGCACCGCACACACACTCTGCTCCGGTCCAGAGACACGATAGCACGGAGCGGATCACATGCGCGAGGCAGCGCAGACCACAAAATGTATCAGAGCTATTTGAATTCTACACAGAATGCTATATTTTATAGCAATATAGATGAGATTGTGGCTGGCATACCCTGTCAAATGCGGCTTTACGGAGCTCAACGGCTCTAGCCCAAACTGTGATATAAACGAATGCTATTGGCTATTTTAAAAAGGGGTGGGGCTGCTTGATATGTCCCGCCCTGTCTTCCTGTTTCAGTTAAAACGACGTCAACACAGAGTAACGCTGCGTGTTTCTAAGCATTTCAGGGAAATTTTTAAGAATGATAAAATTAGCCAAATATTTAGACAAACACTATGAATGCAGATATCTGTACATGCTTATCAGTATGAATATTTGATATATAATTTAGTTAATAATATAATAATAAATAAAAGAATTAACCCACAAATTTTCAAACAATTTAGATAATACAGAAATATTAGCTTTCAAATCAGCAATAATTATTATTACTAATAGTTTTTATTTTCATAATATTACTTTGATGTCTGCTTGTTTTTAAGAGGGTTATATTTATAAGAGGGTATATTATATTGTATTGTAATATATATATATATATATATATATATAT
>NW_015536514.1:257362-269051 GCF_001515605.1 Sinocyclocheilus anshuiensis | reverse complement strand
ATATATATATATATATATATATATATATATATATAAATAAACAAACAAAAGATGGCAGGTAAAGTTGTTGTAGTTTGAGAATAAATAAATAAATAAGCAAGCCCTGGTCCATCCCTCCAACATTTTCTGGTTTTTGTATGAAAGAGCACATGCACTACAAGTTATGACAGTGTACAATAAATCTAAAATGGGGATCAAAGAATATAAAAGAATGATGTCATATGAGAGCAGAAAAATGACCTCACCTAAGTAAGTGATCTTAATAGAAAATATGGCATTAAATCACTAAAATGATTTTAATGTTATTATTGGAGCCCCGTTTCCTGATTGCATTATGTAAATCCATTCAGTGAAAGAATGTGCTCGGAAATAAAAAAACAAGACATTGTGGTATTCAAAAACAAGGAACTTTATAGTTGATGTCAAAGACAAACGTTAGAGCAAAGGTCCCAAGAAAAGTTCTATTGTAACAATGGAAAAACAAAGTGACAAAAATAATATGCATTTCTTACATTTTGTAAACCTAGAACTGCTCTCGAGCCACAGTGGTCACAGGTATTACTGGCTGATAAAGTGTTTTTTTTCTCCTTTTGGACAAACTGAAGATATATCTGACAAGCATCTGGAAAACGCCCTTTGATGATTCCAGATGTTTCTAAAGGAATGACCCTAATCTTTTCCTAGTCTTCCTCCAGACCCAAAAATACGACCCAAGGAAGAGCAGAAAAACCAGAAAAGAAACGAAAGACAGTCTAACATGTGGCATAGTGTGTAGTTCACCTAAAACAATGCTCTACATGAATACAATAAAGTCTATAGTCTGTATGTCACAAGTGCTAGATAACTTTCTTGTTGTTGTTGTAAAATATTCAAAAGTCATTTTTCTTTCATTCCATTTTTAAACAAGTAAAAAGCACATCCGTCGGACACCAAGAGCATCAATCCGTCTGTGTACTGACCAGAAACAGAGGAGGAAAGAAGAGCTTCCATCCCATGCGTTCTCCAAAGCCTCAACCCTCCCGGGTTCCTCCTTTGTGCAAATATGTTACAAGGACAGACAGGCATGCTGACGCACAAACCATGCAGAAATCTACAGCTGTGAAGGAAAGAGAATGAAAGAAACTTCACCCTGGCCTGCAAATAAACAACTGGCCAGACCTCATGGCAAATTAGCAGGAATGACAAGAAAGGTTTAAAATAAAAAAATTGGAAAAACAAATGCAGTTTTTTTTAATACAAAACGGATTAACCGGATTGAAGTGTCCCTTTGACAAGACTGTATTGATAGGCTGCCGTTAGTATTATTGCAGAGTGGTTTGTAGTGATGGTCCGGTTGAGTATTACTATTATGAGACTCTTTGGGAATGTCGCTTTACATTTCCGGGACACTTTCAAACCAGTGTCAGCCTTCGCACTTCATTCTTGAAAGTAATTCAGATGAGATTTGATGGGCTTGGTCTGGATATGATACTGCAAAAATGCCCAAAATAGATCGTGCTTGATAAGAGTAACAAGATCTTACAAAACAGAAAAAACCCCAGAGAACCATCACTGATATCGTTACCGCAAAATGAAACACTAACAATCTCACAAAATCACGTCCAGGTTGCATTTCACCCCAAAATCAAAAGGAGGTAAATAAGAAATTATATTTGGCATAAAGAAACTGAAGCTTATTTTGGGGATTTCTTGCATTGTGAAATTATTTTCATGATAACTGAGCACATTTTCAACCACCATAATTTAAAAAGACGTTTTACTTTTCATTTTTTTTTGTTAATTCTCATAAACAGATTTAAAATAAAAAGATTTAAAGCATTTTATTATATCATATTTAATGCATGTTTTACAAGAAAAAACTATTTCGGTTTTTCTACTTCAAAATTTAATTTAACGTGTTACTTGTTACTTTGTAATTATTTGTGAAATTTACTAGCAATTTCTAAGAGATAATTGTTTCTACACCATTTTTTTTAAGTGTGTATAATTTCTGCACCTCCAAATAATGATTATTTTCAAACACTTATTTTGGAAACTCCCATGTCTGCCATTGGTCGAACAAACAGACAGCCACACCCCCAAACTCACATCATTGGCTGATCCTGTTTTGCTGGCCTCATTTTTTATTTTTTTTTTAAGCAAAATGCAATTTCTTAAGTATTTTTCTGGGTGAAATACGACCTGGACATGTTGTTGACAGGCTAAAGTAATTCAAACCCATTTAAAAATACGCTAAAATAATTTTTTTAGATGTACCCCACAGGATCACTGTGATGTCAGCATCTAGTCTAGCTGGTCTATCCAAATGGACTTTTACCAATGGAAATGTACAGTGTCAGTCCATAATGTTTTTGTTTTAGAGTTTAAAGAGCAAAATGAAGCCTGGAACCACGAAGATCCGTTTGATCAAGAGTTTACGGTGCCAGAGTAATGCTACTGCGAATGCATGAAACCAATAAACAGTGCCTTCAGTGGAACCAGCGACGGCCGAAGCCAGAGACATACTGAAATATATCACTTTGCAATACTAGTTCTCTTTTTCGAGTCTGCAATCGTTATAATATATAATATATCTATAGATCTTTGTAATATAAATCTACTATGAACAGAACGTAGTAAATACACAATTGTCGGAATCATTATACAAAGTAAAAGCATCTCCCTCCCGCCTCATACAAAAAAACTAAGATAAAAACCAATTAAAAAAGGCTTGTTACTCTCTAAAACACGAAACTAACTACTACATAAAGACTGACAAATGAACAAGTAAATAATCCAAAAAGTAAAAAAACCAAAAAACAAAACGACAACAAAAAAACAGGACAAACGTGCAAGTAAAACAAACAAGAAAATAACGGGCACCAACCCAAAGTGGAGTAGTCATACGTGACAGGCATATATAAAAATGAAATCGAGGAACAATGGCAACGGTGAGTCAAATCTCCTGCCTTAATGCGTCTCATATTGAACATGACACACAGAAAAAGAATTGCAAAGGTAGTTGCCGAGAGGCTAAACACGAGTCAGGGGCTGTCAAACAAATTATCGCCTCTTCATCAGTCCAGAATCGAAAAGTTCAATGTACAATCAAAGTCAAGCCAAATGATCTACTGTCAGCATGCATAATTGCGTATATATACAGTTCTATGTGCCGCTTCGAAACGCCGCCGCGGCTCCGAAACTACGTCAATGTCCCATGCAGATTGTCTGAGTATCACAGTCGTCTCAGAGGCGTTTTACGATTGTTTTCTGAGTGGAAGCTGGTGGTCCCGCTACTTCCTGGATTGTGTCATGTGACGGGCACATGTTCGGTAGCACCCGCCCCTAGCGAAAGGCCCATAACCCTCCTCGCTAAATCTCACCAGGTGGCACGTCTGAAGGCTCAGTGGTACATTTAAAATCGTTAACCAGCCCTTTTCCGCTTGTTTCGAAGGTGTCAATAAAATTGACTGTCTGCTGAGTAGAATAATAGTAGTGATACGCTAGTGCCCTTTGATTAACTGTAAAGTAACCGGAATACTAGACATTCATAGCTATATAAAAGTACAACATGTCGTGAGAAGGAAAAATAGAAAGTTTGTCTCGAACTACAAATCGTATGACACGAGGTCATCGCAGCCCTATCCTATATGCTCGCAGCAAACTCATGCTTGTCGGCGCTGTTAAACTACGATTTGGCAGATGGAAAGCTGCATGCTGACCAACTTTTCGGAGAAGGAGGAGGTGCGTATTTGGTCATTAAGAGTTGAAACGAGTCGCTACATTGGCTTGCCGTCTAAAGCGCTGGAGAATTCAATCGAACGTTTTGCCCTTGGATAGCTGGCAACTACCTTAAAGTTTGTTTGTCAGTGACACTTAAGAGTCATGTAACGTCCAACACAAGCCCAGTAAAAATGAAGGAACAGAAAACAGGTCATAATTCGTGTGAAACATGAAGATATCTGCAGGGAGTTCCTGGTAAACATGCTGAGGGTTTCTCGATTCTTCAGGCCAGCCTTTGACCGTCGCGTGTCAAGAAATACCGAGACGGCGAAACGTCTTCCCTCCTGTAACTAGTTTAAGGCAATGTTCTTCTGGATCCATCTTTTGAAAAAGGCACAAACTCGCATTGTCGACTCTCCGTCGGGGTTCCCAGAATCCTTCGATCGCTCTCCCGAACACATCGTCCACCCTCGTGAAGCAGTAACTCGAATTGCGAATGGAACGAGTCAATTTTTTCTCCAAGAATAAAAGAAAGACAGACAAACGAACAGAGAGAGACGACAAATAAAAAACGTAGGCCATAACAGCCGAAATCAGTCATATAGTGGCTCTGGAAAATAATGAAAAAGTTCATGTCGAAAGCACCAGCTCTCACATCTAACAATGAAACGTGAGTCTATGTCCAGCTCAAAAGTTAAGCGTCCCTGCGGACAGACCAGGCTTAACAGTCCTGGACGTTCTGCCACGGACAGAGACAGACTTACACGGCTGAGACGTTTGTCGCGCTCTGGGTGTCACAGAGATTTCTTCAGGCCGTTTCAGATCCCGTGCTCAAAGCGAGCACATCGTGGGACAAAAAAATGAAACGGATAGAGAGAGTAGAGCGACGTCAGAGGCCTTGAAGAGGCTCTGAGCCGAGAGGGTCACCAAGGCAGTCGATCGGACCTTCTACAATGGAGGTTCCTCTTCCATAGGCTCCTCCTCTGTCCTGTGGGGAGACATAGCAAAACACATGAAAAGTTTCCACATCTTTTCACTCCATGATATTTGTGATTTTAATCAAATAAATTTTAATGTAATCACTAATTGAATATTTCAGAAGCAAGCACAATTACCAGTGTTATTTTTGTATCATTGTTTCATTTTGTATTTTGAATCATAAACTTAAACATATACTTATATTTAAGTAACAAAAATGTTTTTGTTCTATGGTTTTATTCAAAATTTAAATTTTTAGTTAACTATAATAACCTTGACAAGTACAATGGAAATTTATATTCACTATATAATGTTCATGAATTTAAGATTTGACTTATTTTAATATTTTTTCTAGAACTGGAAATTGCAATTTTAAAATTCCAAGATATTTGCAGATTTCCTTGCCTCTGGGAACACCCATGTTCATGTATTCTAGTATTATTTATATACTATTTTAGCTTTTAGTTTTAATTTTAGTTCAATTGTTTAGCAATTTTGATATGCTTTTGTCTTTTTTATTAATATTATTATATATATTTTTGAATATTTCTATTTTTCTTACTTTTTTAATTTAGTTTTAGTAATTTTAGTACTTTTTGAACTAACTGAACTTATTTTGTTTCAGTTAGCTGCTAAGGCAACATACATTTCTTAGTTTCATAAAAGTTTTCATCCAATATAAACTAATATTTTAATAGTTTTAGTTAACAATAAAAACACACAAATATATTTAAAAATGTGTTTAAAAAAGTCTTTACTTGGGATCCTTCAGTAAGGTGGTGCTAATATATTAATTATATATTCAAATAGCGCAGATTTCCCATTTTGACTATATAGGCACAGCAATTGGATTATATGGTATTCCAATGGCATTATATTTTTCAATATGCACAAAGTTTAGGGTCACTGTACATGTTCATTTCAAAATTAATGCATTACTTCCTGTTTGGTGTCAAATTTGCAGGTGTTTCTGGAGAAAGGTGCAAGACATTAAAATCTGAGTCTGAGTTTCGTATGAGTAAAAACAGTATGCAAATTCATGGTAAAAGACAGAAATGGTGCATGGCGGAGTCATACATAACTTGAGCGTCCTATTTGAGAATTGTGGAGGAAATAAGGACCACCAGAATAACGAAATTTAAGATCAAGGAAGAGACAAAAATAATTTTGTTTAAAAAGTTATAAGCTAAAACTTTTTCTGGTGGCACTAGAGTGTTTGAGAGACTCCGAAACTGGCACAAAGAGTTTTGAGACCCTCCATAACCAGTGTGCCAAACGCCCAGCCAGAAAACACAGAATATTAAACTAGGAAAACCAACACTTATAATAGGTGTCAACACACTTTCTGCACTTGGCCCCTAATAGGAATAACAGGAAATAATGTGAGTGTGAACCTGTGCTGGGCACATGAATACACATGTGTGAGTGTGTGAGGAAGGTCCAGAAACCTCAAGCATCTGTGCTCAATGCTGCCTGAGTGTTTTCAATTAGGACTCTGGCAGACTGTGTCTCTCAGAAGCCTGACGCTGCTGGACGTCTGCCCCGCACATTCAGAGAGTCCTGTCTGCTTATCAACGCTCATGCACACACCTGTCCTGCACCTCTAGAACACTGCTGTCCCATCACACAACCAGAAATACTCACAGGGTCACAGAAACAGACACAGTCAGGAGGCATGCTATGAGCAAATATATGCAACTTTCCAGGAATAAGGAACAAAATACAGTCCGAGACTCATTTGTAAGTCATTTTGGAGCAAATTGTGAATGAAAGGAGGTGCTTAACATTGACATAATTTTGGAAGTCAAACTAAATATTATATGAATTGTTTTTATTTATTTCATTCACGTTTAGAAATGCCGAGACATGTCTGAATAGTTTAAAACTGGTTTTGACTGATTTTCTGCTGTGGTTTTGTCATTTTCTTTGTAATATTTCTTTTTTATTTTTATAACTCTAATTTTCATGTAAAATTATAATATATTAACATATACACTACCGGTCAAAAGTTTGGGATCAGTCACATCAGGCAGGCCTTTACCGTCGAGCCCAGGTTTATTTTTACCCTTAATAATAATTACAGTTCAATGTACACTACCGGTGAAAAGTTTGGGATCAGAACGATTTTTAATGTTTTTTTAAAGGTGTTTCTTATGCTCATCAAGGCTGCATTTATTTGATCAAAAATACAGGAAAAAATTTAATATTGTGAAGTACTATTATGATGTAAAATAAAATTTTTCTATTTGAATATACATTAAAATCTAATTTATTCCTGTGATGTAAAGCTGCATTTTCAGCATCATTACTCCAGTCTTCAGTGTCACATGATCTTTCAGAAATCATTCTAATATGCTGATTTATTATCAGTGCTGGAAACTGTTGTGCTGCTTAATATTTTTTTGGAACCTGTGATACTTTTTTTTCAGGATCCTTTGATGGATAAAAAGTTAAAAAGAAGAGCATTTATTTAAAATAGAAATCTTGAAATAAATGATATTTTAAAGGATATTAAAATAGAAACCATTATTTTATATTGTATATATATATATATATATATATATATATATGTATGTGTGTATGTATGTATATATAAATATTTATAATAGTTATATACTGTATAACACATCAAATAATTCTCACAACAAAAAAACAAGTAAAGGGACCCAAAATTTGTGGATTATGCCATTTGACAAACACACAGAGCTATAACTGCACCTCTTTCCCATGTGCTTGTTGGCCACAGACAGGGAGGCCATGGCGGTCACCGTCTCTGCCTCTTCAGTTTCACATCTCTGAGCCTCCAGCAGTGAGTATCCCAGAGTCGAGGCAGATCTCTGCAGCGAGCACCAGTATTTACCTAAGCACAAAACACAGTCAAAGCTCAGCCTTAAACATGACTAAGCAGTTTATTTACAAGTGCGAGACATCAAGTAACATGTAAAGACATCACATGCATGCCAGAGTTATGACTACACAGCATAAAGTCTGCTTTATACTGCAGAACATTCTCACCAAAAAACGGCTTACTTTAAGAAGACGACTCCTTATAATTGACATGTAAGCAGCCAATCACAATTCTTACAGGTTGTTCAGGGGTACGTTTATCTAAAATAGACTATACTACAATAATTGCTGCAGCAGTTGTGTACAATATGTATCAGGTCAACGGTGAATGAATAAACTGTGAAGCTTTGTGTGCACTCACTGTGGACTTCCAGAACTTTCTCCATGGAGTGAATGGCGTTGGGGTTCGGCCTCTGTTGTAGCACGTCTTCAGGAAGAGGGTCCAACTGAAAGGAACATCAAAAATGCAGGTTAAACCTTGATGCATGAAGACTCTATACTTTAGAGTCTCATACTTTTTTCTAGCATTTCCGACTTGCAATTTACTTGCTAACTTGTCAACTCCTAATCCTGACAAGAAAAGTCAAAAGATTGTGCGATTTAAAAAAAAAAAAAGATAAAATGCAATTACCTTTTTTATCTTTTGGTGAAAGATAAAAGCAGAATTGTGAGACAAACTCTGAGTTTCTGAAAAAAAAGTCAGAATTGAGATATAAACTCGGACTTGCGAGCAAGTGAGAATACTGTTTATATCTCGCATTTTTGATTTTTCCTTGAATTGTGAGGTTGTTTCGCAATTCTGAGTCTATATCTTGCAATTCTGACTTTTTCTCTCAGAATACATATAGCATATAGTGTTTCCAAACATTACAAGATTTATTCCAGCAACCAGTTTCCAGATTTCAGTAATTTATCTATCATCACCAAAAGTGAAATATAGTGTAAAGTTACAAAATCACATTTGATGTTTAACACCTTTGTGGAGTGGTACTTTTGGAGAACATATACAACAAATCCACATCTTCATTAAGTTATTTCTGGAAGCAGAGCCTGCGAGTTATTGTTTTCAGGGACCACCGATGGAAACCTGGCAATAAATGCATTTAATATCAAGCTTGTGTTTGCAGTGTAACGGAGGCTCACAGATGTGCTGAATGCTGTGCTTTAAAGATATGCAACAATGCAGGGCTTTGTGCTTTGTCGCAGCGCGTGGGCAACGAGACCTCATGCTCCGGCAAACCCTCATGACAGCTCAGGAACCAGTGGGGCCACGGCCCAGAGGAAACAGCCAGCATGCGACGCTGCATTCCTGATGTGGAATGATTCCATTTCCCTTTGGCTCTCTGCTGCATTTTTTCACCCCCACGCAAAAAACTGAAAATCTACGGCCGAGCGTTTCATATGCAAACATTAAAGATGGGGAAAAGGGCATGCATCCTGTCATTCATCCTTCATAAACCGTTTGCATGAACAAGAACAGAGAAAAACAGGCATGGAAACTGGGTGGAGTGATTTCGAAATATTAGCAAGTGTAGAGAGAGAAAGAGAGATCATTCTCTACACCTGGCCAAGCTGGAAGCTTTGGTT
Source organism: Sinocyclocheilus anshuiensis (assembly GCF_001515605.1). Classification (NCBI taxonomy): domain Eukaryota; kingdom Metazoa; phylum Chordata; class Actinopteri; order Cypriniformes; family Cyprinidae; genus Sinocyclocheilus; species Sinocyclocheilus anshuiensis. The sequence goes on along the minus strand of NW_015536514.1, from coordinate 259,937 downwards.
TAATTAAAACAAATAAGATGAGGCCAGGAGGACTGGAGGCGTTGGGAAAGGCTGTCTGAGGAGAGGGAGACTTTAATCTTGCTGTGGCACTACAAACGGACATATCAGACCCCTCAGCCTCTCTAAACCAATCAACCTAGTATTAAAATACTAACAGCATACAATGCATATTTTATAAAATATTATGCACTTAACAAAATATTATAAAATAGCTTGTGAAACAAGAGCAAGTGCAAGATTCAGGACTGCCACAGAAAACTCTCAGAATCAGAATCAGAAGAGCTTTATTACCAAGTATGTTTACACACACAAGGAATTTGACTTGACGACAGGAGCTGAGTTTGCCCAGCCTCACTAGCTGCTGCCTGTCTGTCAGGAAGCTGGTGATCCACTGACAGATGGAGGTGGGCACGGAAAGCTCACACTGGAAAGAAAGAGCCTTATGGCACCCCACACTGAACTTTGGGTGAGATCAAACGGATACACCATAAACACTGAGAAGATAGTGTTCACCCAACAGCTCTCCTGCAGCACATCCTGAATCCAGTGTTTGTTCTGAGAGAGCAGTCTTGAGGTGGGTCACGTCTCATTGACATTTACTTTGAGGAAACAACTTGGCAATGTTCTCAGGGTTGGAGCACTTACTGTAAATAAGTCTTCAAGTCACCCTGGGAAGTTCTACTTACAAGCTTGCAAATCATAAATCTGATTTTTAATGTATTTAGTATTTGAAAATTATATGTATATTTCATTTGAAACATTTTTAACTAAATTTAATTTATTTAGTATTTGAACATGTATATATACTGTATATATAGCTATTGGTATTTGAAAAAATATATATATGTACATACATATATATATATATATATTTTTTTTTTGTTCAAATATCAAAAGCTATATATACAGTATATATAAATTTTCAAATACTAAATAAATTAAAGGGGGTCTGAATACTTTCCGTACCCACTGTATATATATATATATATAATTTTCTTAACCATCCAGCATTTTTACGTTATATCACAAACTTTGTATTAAAACTATGTGGATGGAAGCCCATCTAGTGAAAATATAATTTTGCTTAATATTAATTTGCTTCCGCCATGATTCTTCAATTGACATGTTGCCAACTCAGAAAGTCTGGCCTTAAAGGCAATCCAGAGTTTCCCACCGGTATGAGTTGCAGTCGCGTTCATCTCGTAAATATGACCATTCCGACATGACTTGAAGTCAGCGGTCCCATATGGAGGGGTGAAAAGTCTGCGTGTGTGAGGCCAGCTGGTCATTCATTCACACTTTCCTGCTGTGCAGTTTGACTGAGGGTCAACACACTCGTCCCTCAGGAATCCTCCCGCTTCAGCCCGGCCCCTCTCGGCTCTCCAATCCCGCTGCGACCGCGACCCTCTGCTGCCCTGGCACCGGCCGAGGGGGAGGGGCCCGACCTGTCTGTCATCGTGATGGACGGCCCTGACGCACGTCTATAAACTTTAATAGGTCTTGTCAGCGCACGCCAAGCTGCTTGACATGCCAGTTGCCAGCATCCAGCATGACAGTGGGATTTATTTGATTTTCCCTCACGCCTGCAGCCTGAGTGTGAGGACCTTCACATTCTCCAGGAAAAAGAAAAGCTTTTGTTAGGATGGTTTCTGTCAACCTGCCTGCAGTAATATAAATTCTGACTGTTTGACAACGAGGCACGTCCTTCAAACATGGATGAAGCCAAGCAAACTGGGAACTTCATGCAAAACAGGGTTACCGAAAGAACGTGGAACAGCAGAGAAGCAAAAAATAATAAAATATGATTGTTTGCAATACATTAAGGCAGTGGCTCTCAAATTTTTGGTGCAATGCCCTGCTTTATAAGTAGAATAACTAAAACTACTGAAATAATTATTTACATGTATCCATTTATCTGAAATTTACAAATGAGAGAGAAAGAAAACAACATTCTGTACTTTCTTTCAGCTTTATATATATATATATGTATAAAACAATATGAAAAGGAAAATATTGTAATGTAGTCAACCTTGCATAATTCCAAGAAATCTTATATCTATAAATGAGGAAAAAATAGCACCCTATGATACTGCCAGTAAAATTAATTTTCTAGATTTTCTTTCAGTTTTATATATTTTTTTGATGAATAATTGAACAGGTTCTATTTTAACAGATTGTACAGTTTTGCTAAATAATGAAGTTACACGATTTACTAAAAAAAACAACAAAAAAAAAAACAGAAAAAAGTATTTTGTCAGGAGATCAACATTGTTCTGTAATTTTCTGTAAATTGTACTGTAAAAATATACATAAAGTACTTTAATTTTATAAAATGGGTATTGCAAGACTAAAACGATAAATATACAAATAACTTATATATATAAATATATAATATATATTTTATTAGTGCTGGGCGGTTCGGTTCATACCGAATACCGGTGTTTATTTTTGTTATGATATGAATTTTTAAAATACCGCAATACCGGTGTATGTCGTTGGTCGTATGTCGTACAACGTTCGGAACGTGACACTGTTTGAAAGGGGTCCCTTTTCACTGTTGCACTGTGGTGAGGGA
>NW_015536514.1:254620-256271 GCF_001515605.1 Sinocyclocheilus anshuiensis | reverse complement strand
AGCAAATGGCTGCAATATAACAAAGAGTGAAAAATTTAAGGGGGTCTGAATACTTTCCGTACCCACTGTATATATATATATATATAATTTTCTTAACCATCCAGCATTTTTACGTTATATCACAAACTTTGTATTAAAACTATGTGGATGGAAGCCCATCTAGTGAAAATATAATTTTGCTTAATATTAATTTGCTTCCGCCATGATTCTTCAATTGACATGTTGCCAACTCAGAAAGTCTGGCCTTAAAGGCAATCCAGAGTTTCCCACCGGTATGAGTTGCAGTCGCGTTCATCTCGTAAATACGACCATTCCGACATGACTTGAAGTCAGCGGTCCCATATGGAGGGGTGAAAAGTCTGCGTGTGTGAGGCCAGCTGGTCATTCATTCACACTTTCCTGCTGTGCAGTTTGACTGAGGGTCAACACACTCGTCCCTCAGGAATCCTCCCGCTTCAGCCCGGCCCCTCTCGGCTCTCCAATCCCGCTGCGACCGCGACCCTCTGCTGCCCTGGCACCGGCCGAGGGGGAGGGGCCCGACCTGTCTGTCATCGTGATGGACGGCCCTGACGCACGTCTATAAACTTTAATAGGTCTTGTCAGCGCACGCCAAGCTGCTTGACATGCCAGTTGCCAGCATCCAGCATGACAGTGGGATTTATTTGATTTTCCCTCACGTCTGCAGCCTGAGTGTGAGGACCTTCACATTCTCCAGGAAAAAGAAAAGCTTTTGTTAGGATGGTTTCTGTCAACCTGCCTGCAGTAATATAAATTCTGACTGTTTGACAACGAGGCACGTCCTTCAAACATGGATGAAGCCAAGCAAACTGGGAACTTCATGCAAAACAGGGTTACCGAAAGAACGTGGAACAGCAGAGAAGCAAAAAATAATAAAATATGATTGTTTGCAATACATTAAGGCAGTGGCTCTCAAATTTTTGGTGCAATGCCCTGCTTTATAAGTAGAATAACTAAAACTACTGAAATAATTATTTACATGTATCCATTTATCTGAAATTTACAAATGAGAGAGAAAGAAAACAACATTCTGTACTTTCTTTCAGCTTTATATATATATATATGTATAAAACAATATGAAAAGGAAAATATTGTAATGTAGTCAACCTTGCATAATTCCAAGAAATCTTATATCTATAAATGAGGAAAAAATAGCACCCTATGATACTGCCAGTAAAATTAATTTTCTAGATTTTCTTTCAGTTTTATATATTTTTTTGATGAATAATTGAACAGGTTCTATTTTAACAGATTGTACAGTTTTGCTAAATAATGAAGTTACACGATTTACTAAAAAAAACAACAAAAAAAAAAACAGAAAAAAGTATTTTGTCAGGAGATCAACATTGTTCTGTAATTTTCTGTAAATTGTACTGTAAAAATATACATAAAGTACTTTAATTTTATAAAATGGGTATTGCAAGACTAAAACGATAAATATACAAATAACTTATATATATAAATATATAATATATATTTTATTAGTGCTGGGCGGTTCGGTTCATACCGAATACCGGTGTTTATTTTTGTTATGATATGAATTTTTAAAATACCGCAATACCGGTGTATGTCGTTGGTCGTATGTCGTACAACGTTCGGAACGTGACACTGTTTGAAAGGGGTCCCTTTTCAC
>NW_015536514.1:249699-254466 GCF_001515605.1 Sinocyclocheilus anshuiensis | reverse complement strand
CAGTGAGCGGCAGAGAAGCAGTGCATTCAGTTGGCCGCACCGCAGCCGACTCGTCAATAAATGAGTACAAAACAGCGTTTCCTAGCACCTGTCGCTTACTGACTGTTTGGAATTATAAATATGAGCGTAGTTCATCTGTTAATATCACATGCACTTTTTTGTTTGTTGTTTTTTTTTAGTTTGTTACTCAGACGCAGGCAGTGCGCTGCATGAGACAAAAAAAGTAATATAGCCAAAACAACCGCATAGCCGCTCTTTAGTGTAGATGCATGCTGATTTTATCAGACAGCGATTATAAATGAGAGTGACTCCTGGTTAACATGTATTAAAGGGGTCGTGTTTAGTCACTATTTAGTGTGGTATTTTTTGACAATATTCACTCATCATGACAGTAAAATAGGGCATTCTAAGTCAATATACTGCAGTATTTCCTCTCTCATATATGGTTAACACCCGGTCATGCATGAAAAAAAAAAATACCGTCATGTACCGTGAAACCGGTATAATTTGGAAAAATACCGTGATATAAATTTTTGGTCATACCGCCCAGCACTATTTTATATATATTTTTAAAAGAAATAAATACACGAATAAAGATTATTTTATCAAATAAAAAATATTTTTATTAAATAAATAAAAAGTACTGCTTTGCATGAGCAATATGAAAGAAATAGGTAACTGAAATACTGCCATCCCTACATTCAGATCTGCATGATCAATAATACCAGAGAAGAAAGTGGTGGAGTAACTAATTGGTTCTCATGCATATCGTCAACATGGTAAAATGTGTGAAAGCAGACACGATTTGGGAACTATAGAAGTCTGCAGAAATTTTAAGAGCCTATTTAGAGTGGTTATTTTACTAGAAGGCCATAATTGACCAGCCCTAACAGAGCTGATTACAGTTCATGCTAATGCAGCCTTGCATGAAATGATTGCAGTGACCTAACAAACATTCCTTTACAGGACAGAACATTTTGGAAATCAACCCCAGACCCCATAGGTAAAAGCAAGCATGTTTACTGTAGCTGTTGGGTAAACACAGAGAAAAACCTCATGGTGACTGGCAACAATTAGCCTATTAGGATGTTGTTTATCATATAATTGCTAATGAGCACAATTTGAGAACAACATCTGCTCGCACACATCCATCAGTGAGTCACTGGTTCAGAGCTGATTGACGTCAGAGTCGAAGCATCATCCGCCAGCTATTTAACCAGTCAAAGCTTTGGTTACTCACAGACAACAGCGAGGGAACTGATCAGCAGACTTGACTCATTTTCCAAGGAAACACAATCCTCATTATAACAGCGCCTCCTGTGCTTTACCTGCCTCTAAAAACGAGGAAGTATATTTGACACTCCAGCCCAGGCAGTTAAACGCTCAATATAATGATCACAGTCACACAGGAGGCTGCGGCGCTGTGAAACCTCTCGCTCCATGGACAGCAGGGAACCCTGGGTGTTTTCACAGGTTCTTTCAGGGGTTTGACAGCGGTTCGCTTAAGTTTGTCAATAAGCAATCTGAGCCCCTTTAAGTAACAGCATCATGGTGGGAGGTTATTTAACATTCTGACAATTTACACACAATAGCCTTCATAGGACTACTTATATATAGGAGACTATACTTATATTCATAGGAATATACTTATTCCTATGTAATTTCGTTGTTCTACAGCAATGACAATAAATTATTATTATTATTATTATTATTATACTTATAGGTTATGATGACGTACAAAAACATATATATATATATATATATTGTATTATATCTATATATGCATATATATAACAGTATAATGCATTTATAATATATAAAAATATAAATAATGATAAACATTGAAAATGAGAAACAATGATAAACAAAATATTCTACTGTTACATTTAAAGATTATTTTATGTTATTATATCTAACAACAATTATTAGTTCTAATAAACTTCATGCAATCTTTAAATATTACAGGGTATAATATTTATGTGTATATATATATATATATACAGTACACACACACACACACACAGTATATATAAAAATAAAGTATACTGTATGAATACAAAGAATGGATAATGAATGGTATAAATCAATGCTGCCAGTAGATAAAAAATTCTGATGTTCATATAATGAACATATTCATTATGTGATGATCTATAACAATTGCATTTGCAAATAACTAATTTTCATTACTTAATGTAGTGTGTTCATGTGTTTATTTTCATTCATTTTCTCTTTTTTAAACTACAGAACACAAAATAAAGAAAAAAAAAAGTCTTATTGAGAATTTTATTAAAGCGAGTTTACTTCTGAGTGAAAACACCCTTCGGCATGAGTGGGTAAAGCAGGCGTGTAGAGGTTGGGGTAGCTGGAGCACCTGTTATCCCATGAGTCTCTAGTTCAAACACGCTCTCGAAGGCTCTCAGACTCTATCCACATCATCTACTCACTGCCCTGAACTTCACCTCCGTTACAATGTGGGCTTGAATGCAATGATAAAACACCTGCTTCCTGCCATACTGATTACAGTCTGTGCTCTTGTTTCTTATTATCTACTATCTGGCCTGAGCTGAGCTTCTCGGGGCATTTGTGACGTCCTGCATGGGTCATCAAGTGACCGTGTGCTAGAACTGAATGGGGGCCACGGAAAACATGCATATTACTTTACAAGAAACTTGTATCTAAACAAGGCCTCCAATTTTCATAGCTGGCCAGAAAAGGCCGAGACGAGCCAAAGAACTTGCATATTAAAACAACGTGTGCACAGGAGGGAGTATTTGTATGATTATACAGAAATTATAAAGATACATGATAAAACGTATTTAAAAAAAATGAAAATCAAAAATAGTCATTAATACAACATAAATCTTACAACAATATTAAAATGACAACAAAAATAATCTATATGACAATGTTTATTCATTCTAATTATTATTAAATATAATGTAAACATTATGGATTAGAATATACATGTTCACATTTTTAAATATTGAAGTATTATTAATGTAATTATTATTATAAAACAATAATACAATTATTAGTATTTTTAAAATATATCTTTTTAGAAATATAAATATATATTATAACTATATACAAATATATAACGGTATATTGTATTTATAATATTGTCATTATAATTCTAATAATATAATTTTACTCTGTTACAGTTAAAGTTTATATTATGATATTAAATCTACAAACAATAATTCTTAATCTTAAACGTAATAAACAATGTATTCTTTAAATATTACAGATTACAATATTTCAATATTTCTGTTGTTTAAAATATACAATTAATCATTATTTTTGTTATAAGATTATATAGGAAACAATAAAATTTTTGTTGCATTATTATATAAAAATAATATATCGAAAATAATACAATATTAATCTAACTGTAATAATATAAAAAATTACATCAGGAATATTCTACTCTGTAATATTTAAAGATTATATTGCATAATGTATAATAACTCTAATTATTATTAAATATAATGTAGATATAATGGAGTAGAATAGACCTGTTGACACATACAAACAAAATACAGATAATATAAAAATAACATAAAATAAAAAAATATATAAATTATCTAATGATAATAATATTAAAAAGTATGCAATATTATTAATCATATCTAATAATATTTAAATATCATGTTATTATATTTAATACCTCTAATACCTGCTGGCAATAACATATGTCATAATGTCAATTATATTCATATAAAGATATATTTTAAAAAGCTGTACGTAAGCACACACGTACAACTTAAATACATCCTTATATGAATATCCTTAATATAAATATAAATATTTATTTAATTAAATATTAAATATGAAATTAAAAATGACCCCCTGAATGCATGTCACACACACACACAAAAAAAATCATTACTTTAGAAGAAATGTATATCTAAACAAAGCCTCCAATTTGAATAGTTGGACTGAAAAGGCCGAGATGAGACATATTAAAATGACATATGAGGACAGAAGCATCTAATGTGGCATAAGCTGCTCTGAGTGTCCAGTGCTCATGGGAAAGTCGGTCCTTCCACTCTGAAATCAGACTCTGACTTTCTGACATAGGTTTCCTCTGTACTTTGTGCTCCTAATTTCCTTTGATTGCTTTGAGTCTGTCTCTGTCTCTCTGGCTTTCAGTGACCCTGTCTGCGAGAGGTGTGAAACTAACTGCTTTCAGATGGGCCGCTGGTAGCGTCTGAGAGCGAGCGTGAGATACTCAACATCCCTCCAGGGAGTGCACTCGATAGGCAGCTGAAACGGGCCCTTACTGAGCAGTTTCGCTTGCTCAGTGTCTCCGTCTCCTCTATCATTTTCCTGCTATGACAACAAAGCTTCCCATGGGGCAAATTGCAGATGAAGGCAGCGCCAGGCAGGCCTGCAGACTCACAGTCTCAATTCTGGTGCAGGTAAACCGATTATGATTATTGCATTAAAGCTGCCAGTGCGCGCTTCTCCTCTAAAGCAAACAGCTCTGCTTCAGTTAGTGCAGATATTTCCTGACAAGCCTACCACTGTGGAGATATGCGGTTAAAGAGACAGCAGCCAATAAATACCTGCTTCTAGGGATGTAACGATTAACCGCGAGCCGGTTGAAAATCGATTCAAATATGTGACGATTTAAATCGTTTGAGATGCTAAACAAATCGCGATTCATTTAGGGGTAGGAGTTTATATGAATGCATGTCTGAGGGGAACTTACTGTCTTTAGAAAAGTTTAGATGGTATGTTTTCTTTTCCTCTTGCCTCGGTATA
>NW_015536514.1:231918-249244 GCF_001515605.1 Sinocyclocheilus anshuiensis | reverse complement strand
TAGTTTTGTTATTTACATTATATTTAAATTTAGTCATTTAGCAGACGCTTTTATCCAAAGCGACTTACAAATGAGGACAATAGAAGCAATCAAAACCAACAAAAGAGCAGTAATATGCAAGTGCTATATTAGTATATTATTATAGTGTTATATTTCAATTTCACTAAGAAATGTGCAGCATTTTGTCAAAGCAATAATAAATGGACACATTTCATTTATAATTTGTCTTAAATCTCATTTTGTAAAAAATAAATAAATCGTGAATCGAATCGTGAAATCAAAATCGTGAATCGAATCGTGAGTTGAGTGAATCTTTACATCCCTACCTGCTTCTGTCTGTTAATCAAATAACACCACAGCTTTAACAGAGATTAATCTGTATTTAACTTGTGCGGTGAGCACTATTGTGTAATTTTACACTTAATTATTACATTCCTGCACCTGAATACTACTGTTACTGACTTTATTTGCAACTGTTATGTTGTATTCATCTAATTTGTGTAATTGTTCTAGTTTTTTTTACTGACTTTATTAGTTAAGATAGTAGTTTCTGTTGTGGTATAGTACTTAAAATAAGCTTTCAGATTTTTTTTTGCTGATCCGAAAAATGATCCGATCCGTGAGTTTTGTGATCCGTTGCACCACTACTGAATATATAAATGCAAATTGCGACTACACAGAAGTAAATCAGAATATATAAATGTAAATCTGAATATATAAATGCAAATCTGAATATATAAATGTAACTCAGTATAATATAACTAAACTGAATATATAAATGCAACTCAGGATATATAGTTGTAAGTCTGAATATACAGAAGTAAATCAGAATATATATTTATAAATCAGAATATATGTAAGTCTGAATATATCAATGTAAACTGTTGATATATAAAAATGTAAATCAGAATATATTTAAAAATCCTGAAAAATCCTGTATTTATATATTCTGATTTACATTTATATATTCTGATTTACATTTATATATTCTGATTTACATAGTCACAGTTATATAGTTTCCTGTTTGGCACTTCATATATTTTTTTATAAAATATAGATATATAGTGTATATTTTTATCCCTCTCTCTCTCTATATCTAATATATATTACATTAATATACATTATTAATATAATATATAAATACAAATAATGATAATAATAGAAAGGTTATACTATACTAAATATTCAAATATTGCTTTATTATTTGAATAATGAGCTGACAAAGTGATAATAATAATAATAATAATAACTCAACAGTTGGTAACAAATAAAAAGTTAAAATAAATTACTGTAATTATAGTTATACTGGAAGCAATGAAAAAATATGACGTTATCAAACCTGGTGAGCTCCGGCTTGAATAAACAGTACATGTTAATATAAATAAGAAAAATATTAAAGTTTTTTTTTTGTCTGGCTGCCAGTATAGGGCAGGGATTAGATATAAAAATAGTGTTTTTTTGTGGAAAATTATTTAGATGAATAATATTTGCTGAAAATTCTGCTTTGCATCACAGCAATACATTACTTTTTAAATAAAATATATTTAAATAGATAACTTCTTTAAATTGCTATAATATTACTTTTTTTCTGTACTCCAACAGTTGAAATTACTGTGGTATACCAAATATGTCAACTAGTGCCAGAGCTAATCAACATACGCCTAATTCCTGGTGCAGAAGACACAGAGAGCACACAAGCTCCATCATGCTGTCTAATTATCCTGTTTATTTTCCTCTCATCCTCAGAAATGGAGTAGAGTCAGCTCACTTTTACTGTTCCAGGAATGTATTTACAGGCTTGTCTCTAGAGCTTCAGTAACAGCAGGAGTGAGGCCTGTCCTCTCATCTGACCGTAAGAGTCCTGCTCTGCACACGAACTCCCAGCGGTCAGCAAAGCGAAGCCGTAGAAACTCAGCACAAGTGTAAATGTCGGGATCCACACAGGCTGGGACCACTTTTGCTACTGAACATGTTTTAGAGGCTCACTGTGTCTGTGTGGATGGTTTCAACAGGTTCTCCTCTCCTTGTTCAGTTGAAGAAAACTCTAAGAACTCTCACGAACACACTCAAGGCCTGTCACTTCACTTAAAACTGTTTTGGTATGCAATTCTGTCAAACAGATCAACTAAATATGACTGACCACTCTATGTTAGGAAAGTCAATATGAGGACTGTATTAATTCTTGTGAAGAAACCATATTAAATACAAGTATAAAACTAAACAAAAGCCACTTCACACATGGAGCTGCAGCAGGTCCCTGTTACAGACCTGTAATCCATTCTTATTTTTGGATCTCCTCTACTCTATTTCTAATTCTATTTACTTTAATCAGAATTTCTTTGAGTAGCTCATATCATGAGGAATCTATCACTACATAGCAGAAGAACTAAAAATAAGGGGTCACAGAGACGATAGAAAATGGTCATTGGAAACTAAATTATAACTGTTTCTAGTGAAAAGGTATGAACAAATGAACAAAAGAATGACGGGAGATAATAATTTATACTTCAGCATGCTTAACTTTAAATATTATACATAAAAGATCAGTATCTGTTAATAATATCTGTTTTAAATAGTGTGGGTTAAGGGAATATATTTTAACTTTCAAATACCAATATTACAAAATGTACTTCAAGGATCAAGAAAATATGTTTCTAATCTTATAATGCATTTTTTGTAAATGCATTATAATGTAAATATATGTATTTTGGAAATACAATTTAAAAATGGCCAAAATATATGAGAAAATATGAGCACTAAAAATATTAATTATAGTAACGAAAAAAAAAATATATAATTTTTTTTACAGATTATTTTTTACAAAGTGGAGTTTAGTTATTATTTTTAGTTAGTACCTTCCTGTAATTAGTAATAACAATAATATTAATATATATATGTAAATATATGTATATCAAAAATATATTTATAAATGGCCAAAAATATATAAGGAAATATAAGTAACAAAAATGCTGAAAAGCTGAAAATATATTTATTTATACAAATATTTTATAAGCATATTAGCAGTATTTTTTATACTGTTTTTATATATATATATATATATATATATATATATGTGTCCTCATAAACCATATATACCAGTACACACACACACACACACACACACACACACACACACACACACACATATGTATGCATGTTTTTGCCATATGGGGAGAGGAGGGGTGAAAGAGACACTCAAACTCAACTCAAAATCTCCAAGAAAGTACAGAGATGGAGATTCAAAAACCTAGTGAGCATTACAGGCCTAATATTTGGTTGTACTATAGTATTTTTTGCTGGTTAGAGTATTGCACATTTATCTTAGCTAATGTCAAGCTCTACTGAGGATGGATGCAATAAGCTGCTGCCTATGTAGACTGTTCCAAAACGCTCACTTATGAGGTTCATTTAGATTTAGTGTGCTGTTCAGACAGCAAGGCAGAGCCAAAATGAGAGCATATTTGATTTAGAAACAGAAAGGAAGGCTCTGAATGAAAGAAGATGAATAGAAAGAATAGCAGTGAAGATGAGAGATGGGAACATAAAAGAAATGATTCTTCCTCTGACACAGAGACAAGCAGATAAATTACGCCCTACAGCTTCATTTGTCTTGTTTGTGTGTGTGTGGACAGTGAAGCGTCTGCTATTCTTTCCCTCCCATCCTCAGGCTGGATTATGACCATGTCAGCTGAACCTTGGTGGCTGGCCAGCACAAAGGGAGTGCTGCTAACTACACATCCTGACAAACATCTAGTCTGTGACACCCTAGACCAGTGATCCTCAAAACTGGCTCGCGTGATCCACTTTCCTGCAGAGTTTGGGTAGAGCTAAACTCTGCAGGAAAGTGGATCTCGCGAGCCAGATTCGAGGACCACTGCCCTAGACAAAAGCTGGGTGGGAGGAAAGAGGACAGAGCTTGACGAAACAGAGGTTCAGTTCACCTGATGGATCATCACTCTTAAATCAGCTCGCAGAATTACTGGGCAAAAAAATGAGGGTGTCATACACATGTTGTTTGCACTCAAAGCCAGGTAGATGACACACAATAGTTCTCGAGATCCTTTTGTAAAACTTAAACTATTTATAACTTGGCGCACTGCCTTAAAAACACAAAATTCATGGTGCGAGGCATTGTAAAAAGATGTCCACCTGACTCAAAATTATATCTAGCTTAGAACAACTGTTGCACAGGAGATTGCGCACGAATGCTTAAAATCGAATATTTAACTTATAAAAATAATTTGCTTAAAACATTTTTTTTGCTTTAAATTTGTCTCCTACAAATCTTAAATGTTAAATATTACAAATAATAAACTCCACTTTTCTATAAAAATTAATTCTATATAAAGTAGTGCTGTCAAACGATTAATCGTTTACATTTGTTTACATAATATGTGTGTACATTTATTATAAATCCACACACATGCACATATATATTTAAGAAAAATGTGTTATGTTTATATATTAAATATATTTATATATAATATAAATTATATAAATATATACATGTAAATATTTTCAAAATATCTATTGTATGTGTGAGTATTTGTATATACATAATAAATATACACAGTACACACATATATTATGTAAACAAAAACGTTTATTTTGGAAGCGATTAATCACGATTAATCGTTTGACAGCACTAATACTATCAATCGGACTAAATACATTATTTAAAATTATTATTACTAATTTTTATTACTAAATTATGTGTGTGATTATATAATTTTTGTAAATGTATTTTTAAAATAAATTATAAAATATTTTATTTTATATAATTTATTTTAAAAACAATACAATTAAAATAAAACTTTTTACAAGAAAGGAAAGTGTAGACAGGTTAAATTTGTAATTTCTGTTGCATAAAACAGCATCATTTAATAACATAAGTCTGAGGCAGGACTATCTGACTATCCAAACAATGAAAGAGAGGAAATTGTAACTATTTTTCCAGTTCTGTTCAGTGCTTCAGGGCAAGTCAAATCTGAATGAAAAAAATCCATATTGTCGAACACTGGAGGATGTTGTCACTCTGTAAAATCCCTTCATCTTTTCCTCCATTCATAAAGCCCTGTCCATCCCTGAGTCACCCTCCCCGTCTGATCTCCAGTCAGCTCTTACCTCGTTTCCAAGCAAAGCAGAAACACATGCTTCAGAGGCATCGCAAATGGCGGTGAGGTCGTGACCCCCCTCCAGCGCGAGCACCAGCCGGCCGCCGGCCAGTCCCATCAGCTGCTTGGTCAGGTAGCCGAAACCTGCCAAAGGGGGAGACAGGAAATACAAGAGGGGGTTATAGAGCACGCTCAGAAACCGGTGGCTGGCCTTTGATCAAAGGAACCAGAGATGAAGAAAAAAATGGAGAGAGGGAGAGGGAGAAAATAAGACAGTATTACATCACATTCTCTCTGTTAAAAAGACGGCACTCTGGATTTACTGGGCCTAAACGTATAATATGAGGCAGGTTTAATTTTAATAAATGTGGCTTAGTATTTTGGCCACAGGCATCTTTTGATCTTTGTTTGAATAGAGGCATCCGACTATACCTCCCTTCCCCAGAGATTCACATTCAAGGCTATCCTAGATGATTTTATTTTGTTTTAATTCTTCACTGGCACGAATGAGACGTTCTTCAACATGTAAGAGAAGGAACCGTCCAGCTCAGCTCAACCCCTGAGAACCTGATACAACAATAACTGCACCAGAACTGCAGCTCCTCTGAATAGTTATGCACATAATGCGCTTTAAAGGAACAGTACTCCCAACATGGAAAACGTGTTATAATTTTTGCATCCTGGTGTCGTTTTAAACTTTTATTTTGTATTGATGCACAAAAGGAGAAATTTAGAGAATGTTTACGCAGCTCTTTTCCACACAACGACATTTAATGTTGACCACGTCTACTCTAAAAAGCATCATAAAAATGCACTACATCTCAATTCTCTTTGTGGTCATAATACATTTGTGTGAGAAAAAAATTTTTTTAAATGATAATTATTTAAAGAATCATTCATATACTATAGATTTGGTTAATGTTTTGAATAAGATTAGATTTATTTATTATTATTATTATTTTTTTAAATATATCTATTTTATTTCATAGTTTTAGTTTTTTTAGTCTTAGTTACTTTAGTACTTCAAGTTAAAGTAAATAAAAATGAAAAATGTTGCCTTGGCAATTGGCTGAAATACATTTTTGTTTTAAATATTTTATTTCAGTTAATGATTATTTTATTTTCAGAAAATATTTTATATTAAACTTATGGTTTTAGTTTTGGTTAACTATAATAAACCTATCTTAAGGCCTCATATTCAGCGAATAACAAATGCATTTCATCCAGTTTCTTACACAGCTGTCATATGACTTGGCAATATGGCAAATATGGCAATACAAATATGGCATACAAATAACGCAGCCTATTTTTATGATTTTTTTTTTTTGTTCTTTTAAGAGCTCATATGACATTTGGTCACTATGAACCGTCATATTAAACAAAACAAAAACAGAACAAGAGGTTAGGAACGACATGAGGCTGACTAAATAACATCAGAATTATTTAATGGGTGACTTGTTAAGATAAGCAGATAAATGAAAAACAATTGACGTCACAGATCATCGAGCCATTCTTAGATCAGCAGAAGACTGAATCTGATTTAAAGTTACTTTTAGATGCAAGAATGGTGCAAATTCAGACCGGACAACCTGTCTTTCTTTAGACTCTGGGCAAATGTTTTGAAAGAACAGTGTTTCTACTTTGCGTTTCCAGCACTGACATATGGACAGCTTTCACCAGGAGATGTAATCTATAAGAGCAGGCCTTATGATCCCTCGAACAGGATAAAAGCAGCCTTTTGGACCGCAACAACAAGTGCTGAACAATCATTAAATGTTTGATTTAGAAACAGGCCCGGAATGCCATCTTGATATTACGCACACATGGGAACAAAGAAGGAAAAACATCAGGGATCTGGAAGTATGAGAAAGGATGAGTGGTACAATCCCTCCCTTCTGGGATTAGACTTTGCACACAAGAGTGTGGTCTCTTGTTTTTGTGGTATTAGCACATGATAAATTTGACTGAAATGAAAGCTTTTAGACATGAGAAACGAGTGAGAGAGAGGAGTGGGACAAAGGCTGACTTCAATGTCAGTGACTCATCCTTTTGCTCCCAACTGCTTCATCCCACGAGAATCTTCCTAAGTACAGGGGAACGCAGAGCACTTACATTTGGCCGTGAGCTTGTATCCTCCCAGAGGTGGCAGATGCCCCTCCACAGCGTCGAAGCCTGAAGAAACCAGCACCACGTCTGGAGCGAACTCGTTCGCAATTGGCATCACCACCGTCCTTCAAAAACACAAAAACAAGAGCATGTGAGTTCCCGCAAGAATAGTTCAGCCAAAAATGAAAGTTCTGTCATTAGTTATTCATCATGAGTTTTTCCGATCCTTTATTATTTATAAGTAGTTTTTTCAGCTATGTGCACTTTTGTCCCTCTGGACCTGGAAAATAAAACCACTTAAAACTAACCTTTCACATTTTCACTAGTTTATTTTTTCTAATAACAATGGATACATGGCAACACATGAGAATTTTTGTCAGTTATTTTTTATGAAAAATGACAATTCCCATCACAGTGTCCACCATAACACATATTACGTATTGCGTTTAACAGAATTCTGTGACGGAAATGACATTTTAAACAAATCTTTGCTATACTGAAAAAAAAAAAAAAAATGGTGGAGGATTTACTTTGAAACTATTTACTCTCAGAAGTTGCAAGTAAATGTCATAAATAATTACAAAGAAATGGCAAGTAACATTGAATTAAACATGACATTTTCAAGTAGAAAGACTGAAATGGTATTTCCTTGTAAAGATGGATTCCAATAATCATTGCTTCATTTACAACAAAAAAATCAGCTCGACTTTGGAAATTGCACAAAAACTTCTGTTCACAAGCAACATTTACCATAATTGTTCTTTATTTTCTTCGCGTCTCATTTTCATGTGCGAAAATTGCCAAAAATAATTTTCACGCAAAAAATATTAAAATGGTTTTAATACGTTGACTCTTTCTTTAGATTATCATAGTTGCAAAACACATTTTTATTACAGATTTTCATGGTTTAAGATTCAGAAGTCTAGGTCTGTCTATAAAGTCTATAAAATAAAGGACACGTGAAAATGAGCAAAAATAAATTAAGAATGGTATGGTGTAAAGTTTCCAAGACTAAGGGCCAGATTTACTAAACAGGGCACATTAGCATTAGAGCGCAATTTTGTAAAAGCACCGATGGGAGGGGAAAATTCTGCAGGTGATTTACTGACAAGGTGCATCATCTCATTTCCATAATGACCAGCGCAATCTACCAAGAGCAGCGCAAATTACCGCCTGCTTTAAGACATGCTTTTTTTGGGGCGTTAAATAATGCCGCAAATACCAGTGAACTGACGAGCGCAATTCTTCGTAAATTGCGTTGAGTGATTAATTTAAATACTCTCCTCCCATAAATTTACCGATCAAAAGGGAAACTCCTACAAATGCATATTCAATAAGGTAAGTCGCAAAATAACTGTTTCTACGTCTTTTCGGAATCGGCACTAATTTCCACACTGCGTGTGCAATCCTGACAGTTTTTTTTTTTTACGCCAAATGAGGGTTATCGCTGGCGCAAACTGATAGTAAATTTACCCCTTAATTTTAAAATACAACATTCATATAAGAAAATGAAAGTGCTGAAATATGCTATTTTAAATAAAAGTTAACCCCTGGAACATAAAAAAAAAACAATGTTCTTGCTCTTTTTCCCATTCAATAAAAAGTGAATGGTGACCAAGACATTTCAAGCAAGATTATCAATGACTGGTGACTTAATGTTCAATTAAAGCTATTCCATGACTTAAAAAGACTTTTAAAATAGTGTATGGACTACATTTATGATGTCTTTATGGCGTTTTCATTGGTCCCGGCAGGACCTGGTCACTATTCAGTGACTATGTATCAAAGAGAGCAGTGTAAACATTTTGCAAACAGTCTTCTTTTGTGTTTCACAACTGGAAAAAAAAAAGCCATAAGGCTTTGGAATGACATAAGGCTGTGGAAATGAAATGACAATTGTAATTTTTGTGCGAACAATCCATTAAAACATTCATGGCAAACAACCCAAAGATGATGAAGCAACGCTACTGTATGTTAAATATAGTCCAAACTCCCCCAAAACACCAGTTGCCATCATGGGAAGAGCAGAAACATTTAAATTCCAAGAAACAAAACTAGATTCAGCATGATTCATGGAACGAGTGCGGTTTTAACGGCCCATTATGTGGCGAAATTGCGATTCCTAAACCAAGATTGCCTGTTGCACAGACAGCCGTTGGACTCGCCGGCCTGGAGCTCAGCAGAGGTTGTATGACAACATGACTGGGGTGTGTGCATGGCGTGAAAACAATCCCAGCCATTCTGTCTGTAAGACACACACACACACATCCATGCATATGCACATGCACACACCCTCCGATTCAGTTTGTCTTGGCAATGGCGATCGGACTTTGTAAGGGTCATCAAAGCTCACTTCGGAAGACGACGACACGCACATTGATTAGGCAGAGGATATTCTGACTTGAGTTTATGACTGCGGCCAGGCCCTGCATTCCTTCTGGGCTCACAGCTGTGAGGTTATATTAAGACGACAGATTTCTCTTTCTGAACTGCAGCTGGAGAAATTGGATATATAACTGGTCTTGGTGGGGCGGGAGTCTTGGTGCTCTTTGCTCCAGTGTAGGTGTAGTTGACGTTACAGGCTTGATTCCATTTAAATGGCAGAGGTCTGTTAATAAAGATTTCCTGCAGTAAGTTTACTTTAAATATATACATATACACAGTGGGTAAAATAAGTATTGAACACGTCACCATTTTTCTCAGTAAATATATTTCTAAAGGTGCTATTGACATGAAATTTTCACCAGATGTCAGTAACAACCCAAGTAATCCATACATACAGAGAAAACAAAACAAGTTCTAAGTTCTAATAAAAAGAAAGTTCTGTGTAATAAAATGGAATGACCTAGGGGAAAAGTATTGAACACACTTACTGAAATTTATTTATTACTTTGTACAAAAGCCGTTGTTGTTAATGACAGCTTCAAGACACCTCCTGTATGGAGAAACTAGTCATATGCATTGCTCAGGTGTGATTTTGGCCCATTCTTCCACACAAACTACAAATAAAAGTACTTAAAGGGTTAGTTCACCCAAAAATGAAAATTCTGTCATTAATTACTCACCCTCATTTTGTTTCAAACCCGTAAGACCTTCGTTCATCTTCGGAACACAAATTAAGATATTTTTGATGGAATTTGCAACACTCAAATATTCTGAATGCTAAACATTTTTTATGAAAAATAAGAAACAAAATAAGACTTTTGAATGGAACTGTATCTTATTTTTTTTTGTTTATAATTCCATTGACATGACACAGCTTACCCTTATTAGACATGGTGATGATGGCTCATGCATGCTCCTCGCAGGGAGGTTTCTTTCGCACGCAGCTATTTGCATTGCATTAACTGTGGTGCCCAGTTGCACAATATACTTCAGCTCTGGTTGGATGTGGTTGGAATTTCACTGGCCTCTGGAACATGGCACTTGTCCTCTTGCCGCAGGCGGGCAAACGGCCCAGCTCCTAAGATGGCCAAAGTCCACAGCTGTGCTTTATATTTTCCATCCTAAAGTACCTAACCTCACCTCAATTCCGCCCTGCGCCCCACTGAACCCAGCTGACTGCACTGCCCGACTTACCGGAGGTCTAACGGCTTCAGAGAGGATGACAAGCAGGCTTTGAGAGTCGAACAGGGTTTGCGTCACAGAAAAGCGGTTGAAATGTCATCACACGGCCGCAGTACATGCGGTGTTTTCGGTGCTGTCTGGGTAAGCGCAGTGGTGTCTGTGTGGGCAGCTGGTGAAAACAAGCTCGCTTGATACTATTTTGACGGTCAACAGTGACTCGTGCTAGTACATGTTGAGGCCTTTAAATCAGTGGTTGAAAATAAACTTGCAGGATCAAAAAAATGTGTTATGTTAGGCATGCAAGGATATTAAAATTCTGTCTGATATATCAGGCCAAATGTAATAATTATTTTAATGTTTTGCCCAAACTGTCAATATTAAAATGTTACTATTTTGTATAAATAAAGACCTCACAACATTATAATGTACAGTATAAAAAATGTATTGATTTTTCAGTTGGCCAAAGATTACATTTAACAACACTCTTAAAGTATTAGAATAAAGCAAATAAATAAAATAAAATAAATGTGAACTGTAAGTGAGGGTTAAATGATGTCAAATTGAAGTAAAATATGTAAAATACACGAGTTTCACAATTTGAGTTGAATTACTGAAATGAACTTTTCCACGACATTCTAATTTATTGAGATGCACCTGTATATATTATACTATACAATATAATTGCATATATAATAGAGATAGATAGATAGTTAGAGTGTAAATGGTCCCCTATTTATTTTACGCAACAAAGCAAAAGGTGCATTTCTGACTACATTTAAATGTTCAGTTGTTTAAATATCTGCTTTTTTTCACTGAAACTGAACATAGCACCTGTGCTATGGTATTGAATACACTTAAAACAAAAACATTTATTAAAATATCCTTCTTTGTGTTCTGCAGAACAAAGTCAGTCAGGTTTTGGAACAACATGAGGTTGAATAAATGAATGAATTTTTATTTTTGGCTGCACTGATCTCTTCAAGGTCAAGATCTCAGGCTAAAATGCCTATTAATGAGACCTTTATTCACTAACACAGCAAGAAAAAAAGGCTGAGCTTTGCTCAATGGTCACACTTTCCATCACAGGTGACACCTCACATCAAGGGCCTCCCAACCTGCCAGAAACAGCAGCAGGACGCCCACATAAAGTCTTCCTCCAGTCTAGCCCTGGGCAAATCAAAGCTCTAGTTTTTTAACACACAGGCCACAGGCACTCTGAGGGCAGCCACAGACTCACAGAGGGGTCCTCGGTATGACATGAGCGGTGCGGGCGAGCGGCCAGAACCTTCCGTCTTTCCTTTTGATGTTCGGAGACGAGCGAGTTTCTGGCACCCGCCAAAACTGCTTGCATCATCACCCCCCCACCCCCGCCTGCCCGCCCGCCACAAAAAACGCGCCTCTTCTCTGGAAACCGCACGATCAATTATCAAACCCGTGTGGAAAAGTCTTCTTTAAAGCTCTCATGAATCAGACAGCGTCGATGCGGGGATGAAAAAGAGCTTTACTAATTAGGCCATGGATGCTGAGATTTACGACCCACGTAGCTGCATCCTGCTCGAAGTAGGAGCCATCCAAACTCCTGTCTCTGCTGACCGTCAGCTTATTTGGTCTCTTTATAGCCGCTTCTGCTGACGAATATGATCATTCCTGCATTTCAATCCAACTGCCTCAAAAAAAAAAAAAAAAGCGGGATTAATCACCGGCTAGACCACACAGACACAAAAAGCACACAAATCAAATCACACCACGCCACTTTGAAGACCAACAGTGTCGGCGAATGAGCAGGAGGCCCCTCTTTCTTAAAGCACGCTCAGTTCTGCAGGTCTTATGTGATGTTTTCCCTCAAGGAGCTCCCGTGCGAGTCTTACCGAGACCCGGCGTCAGGCTCCAGAGCAGGATACGGAGACGAGAAGCCAAGGGATCATTTCTCACGAGAAGATAGGGCCTCTGCCAAATCCCTTTGACCTTTGATGTGTTTGCTCCAGACTGGGACTCTCACACGCACACTAGATTCCTGCTATTCTGACGTCTTTACGTCACCTCTCTTCTCTGAAACTAGAATTAACTAGTGCTACTGCTAACTGCTGCTACTGTTCCCACACTTGCTGACTAGTGACTTGCCATGACGTTTTCCATACATTTTATCTTATTATTTAATTACTGGATTGACATTTGAAGTGAAAATTCTGGATTGACATTTGAAGTGAAAATCACAATTACCTTTTTTACACAATTACCTTATTACCAATTACCCTAAAAAAGAAGTGTGTACTGTGTATATTTATTATGTATATATATATATAAATACACATACATACAGTATATATTTTGAATATTTACATGTGTTTACATGTATATATTTATATTATATATAAGTATATTTCATATACAAATATTACATATTTTTCATAAATATATACTGTATGAATGTGTATTTATATATATATACATAATAAATATACACAGTACACACATAGACCAAAGGGTCAAAAAGTTAACTCTACCTCAAACAGTTCTATGGACTTCCATGAAAAAGAACAAAAACAATAGGTACTTCACACACTTTTCCAGGCCCGGAAAACACTTTAAAATTCCCTAATATTTCCATATTTTTCCATGACTGATGAAAGCCTGTCCATAAAGACAGCGAGTGGAGTCCTTCACAAACACTAAGCATGCATCATACGCTGCTCCTCTCATCAGTCATGAGCTCACTCTGCACAGAGAGGGCCTCTGGGAAATGTTCATGGCCTCACACGCTGCACCTGAACACAGTATCACATTCCCCCAGAACTCGCATGCAGGGGCCCCTTCAGATCCAGCGGATCATCCGCTTGACAGTCAGATCAGTAAATGACAACTCACAGAGAGGATCTCTGCAGACTGCGGTTTGGGCTCTACATTCACTAATGACATAATTGAAAGAAAGCAAATATCTGGATTCTCTCACTATCACTGCAGCTGAAATTCAAGGGCGAAACAGGAGGACAAATACTCAAAGTTATGCTCTAACATACATTTTTTTAAAAAATTTTTATTTGCAAGCAGATATGACAAGTAATTCAAAACAGACAAGACTAAATATTGGCCAGGTCAATTTTTTAGCCAATTTGAGATGATCAGCATTGGCTGCGAATCATGGACGATTCACAAAAATGTTGGTTTCTTGTATCAATTTAAAAAATCTACCAACCTTGTCAATGTAAAATAAACCATTTCTATTCACACTGTTTTAGTGAACTGAGTACATATTCTGTTAAAAGATGTTTGTTCATTTCAGCGAGTAAATTTGATAATTTTGTTTTTGATATATACAGTATATTACGGAAGTCTGTTACACAAAGGAATAAAAAAATAAAAGGTTATTGCATTTTTTTTAATCTCACAATTCTGCCATTTTTCTCACAATTTTAACATATAAACTTGCAATTGTGAGGTAACATCTCAATTCTGCAAAAGGTTTTTGCATTTTTTTTTTTAAATTTCACAATTCTGACATTTTTCTCGCAATTTTGACATAAACTTGCAATTGTGACATCTCATAATTCTGACTTTTTATTTTCAGAATTGCAACTATTTTGAATTGAATTGTCTCTCCAATTTCTACATATAAACTCACAATTGCACAGTTGAAATC
This sequence comes from Sinocyclocheilus anshuiensis, assembly GCF_001515605.1. Taxonomy (NCBI): domain Eukaryota; kingdom Metazoa; phylum Chordata; class Actinopteri; order Cypriniformes; family Cyprinidae; genus Sinocyclocheilus; species Sinocyclocheilus anshuiensis. The sequence goes on along the minus strand of NW_015536514.1, from coordinate 234,820 downwards.
TTGATATTTATAAAATCAAAATTGCGAGAAAAAGCCTATGAACTCGCAACTGTGAGAAATAAAGTCACAATTCTGAGGAAAAAAAATCTAAATTATTAGATATAAACTAAAAACTGCAAGATATAAACTCAATTCTGAAGTCTAAATTGTGAGAAATCAATTTGCAATTGTGAGAAAAAAGTAAATTGTGAGAAAAAAGTCAATTGTGAGATAAAAAGTTGCATTTAACGATGTTAAATCTTTCTGAACTATGATGCGCAACAAGGAACTGCACCTGAGATGGTTTGAAAGATTGATTCATATGAACTTGCAATTTGTGTGAGAGTAATCAAGAATAACTTGCAGAAGAAAGAAAGAAAGAAAGCTCATACAAACTGGCACATTCCCTCTCAGAGACAAGCAGAAGAAAGAAAGAAAGAAAGAAAGAAAGAAAGAAAGAAAGAAAGAAAGAAAGAAAAAGAAAAACTACAAACAAACAGACAAAATGAGTAAACAAAGAGACATGAAACAAAGGAAGGAATGAAGGATGGAAGTAAGAACAAAAAAGAAAGGAAGAAAAAAGGACAAACAAACAAGCTAAAGAAAGACAGACATAAACAAACAATCAAAGTTCGATTCATGTGAACTCCAAGACGGTTCACAATTTGTCAAACTGTGGTTCGGACCAAACAATCAAAGCAAGTGTGAAAACAGGCTCGGAGTCTCAGGAACATGAAGCTACAGAGCGTGAGAAGGTCTTCATCGTCCTCCTCCTCCTCTTCTCCCCAGTGGCAGCCCATCTGCCTCGCTGTGGGGTCGGTGGGAAGACAGCGGAGCTTGGCATGAGAGCACAGGACCGCGTGTCTGGGATAAACAATGTTGTAAATGCTTTTTCTTTCTGTCTCTCACACAAACATTCTGGAAACATCTTCCTCTCATGGCACGAACAAGACAAACGGCGACCACCATGTCTCTAGATGCTCATCCGCTCCACCCCAAACTCCGAATCCTTGTCCAAAAGCTTATTCAGGGAAACTTTCTGTCATGTTTGCCAGGGGGGCACCCAGAAAACGGATCCGCAGATGAGGAAGACTCAACCATGACGTGCAAGATGAGGCAAGGATTTATGACTGGTAATTAGTATTAGCCTGGGCAAATTTCCTTGCAATGGACTGAGACAAATTACATGGACTGGAACCACGAGGCTCTCGAAAACCGATCCCACCTCACGGGTCCACCAAATCCCAGAGCTGGAACATGCCAAGAGCGGTTTGGAGCAGAAGATCCTGCACTTGTAAAACCAAAAAATGGCCTCTGAAGGGTTAACGCTAGACATGGCTATCCATCAGTCTCAAAGGCTTTTCCAATCGCTCCCCCGTCCAACGAAAAAAAAAAGCGAGAACGCAAAGAGTAAAGGCGGCGGGGAGGGGGGCACTTCAAAGCCTTGTCATCTGGCATTGCAAAGAGCTGGTTTGAATTAACTTCAATTCTCCTTTCTGTTTCCAAGTTCATGGTGAGAGTGCCTGGGCTTCTGGTTTTCATTAGAGCCAATTTTCTTATCTTTTTTCTCCCTCCTTTCTTCATCTTAGGGTTGATCCCCTGCAAATGCAACGTGGCACTGGCTGGGTCTAAATAAGAAGGTGCTGCCCGTAAGGCATGCATTGTCTCGAGAGGCCCACAAAACATCACTGAGGAGGAAACACGGCGAGCGGAGGGAGAGAAGGGGGGAAAGAGAGAGAGAGAGAGAGAGAGGAGGAAAAAAAATGAGGGTGAACAAGAAAGAGGCATGCATTAAGAGGGAAAGTGATAAGTGAGAAGAAAGAAGGAAAACAAGACAAAGAAAGATACAGAAGGAATAAACAAAATGAAGACAATAAACAAATAAAGAAAAAAATAAAGAACAAACAAGCAAGCAATTTAAAGAAAGATATCGAAGGAACAAATAAACAAAATAAAGACAACAAATCACACAAAAAGAACTAACAATAGAAAAAGAGAAAAAGATAGAAGGAACAAAAACAAATGAAAGAACAAAGCAAAAAAGTAAAATAATCAAAAGAATGAGAACAAACAAATAAACAAAAATACAAAAAAACTAAAGAACAAACAATCACAAAACAAACAATTAAAGAAGAGATACTGAAGAAACAATCAAACAAAAGACAGACAAAAACAAATAACAAAAAGAACAAAATCAAAAGACAAAAATTATTAAACAAAAATACAGAATGAACAAACATACAAACAAAAGACAGAATATAAATAATCAAATAATAGATAAAGAACAAATGAACAAACAAAAACAAAAACAGACTAAGATAGACAGGACAAACAAACAGAATAATAAAAGAAAGAAAAAAAAATAAATGAAAAACAGACAAAGAATGAAAGGATTAACATATAAAATAAACGAAGATAAGAAGAAAAATAAATGAAGACAAAAACAAAAAATATGGAAAAATAAGGAAAAGAACAAATAAAAGAGAACACATCATAAAGAACCAAGTTACACTAAGAAAGAAAAAAAATAGGGGGAAAAAATATAAAAATAAATGCATAAATAAAATTAAAAATGTAAAATAAATAATTATATAAATTATAATATAATAATACATAATAACAATTATAAATAAATTATAAAAAAATAACAAATGATAAAAATTTATAGAATGTAAAAAAACAAATAAAAGAAAGAAAGAAAGAAAGAAAGAAAGAAAGAAAGAAAGAAAGAAAGGCGTGAGCAGGAAGGCAGTAGACAGAAATATATGAAGTGTTGTGTTCTCCCTTCTCAGTCTTGAGGGATCATTAAATCAAACACTGAGAAAGGTTGGTGCAGAGTAGCTAATGACAGAAAACATGAGAGAGTGAGAGACAGACAGACAGACAGAGAGGGAGAGAGAGAGAGAGAGAGAGAGAGAGAGGG
>NW_015536514.1:229507-231873 GCF_001515605.1 Sinocyclocheilus anshuiensis | reverse complement strand
AGAGAGAGAATCCCCTCATCTGGGTGGATCACGGGTGCACACAGGACTGCTACAGCACACAGATAGCTGCTGCCCATGAACACAACTCTCACTAAGAGTCACTTAACATGGAGTTTCTTTTGACTCAGAATGAATCATGAGCAGATTTGCATGTAATTTGATTAAAATAATAGTTCAGGTGCCCCTGTAACTCAAACAGTACAGTAATACACAGATACTGAGCTACACAGCTACTCTCATGTAGAAGGCAAACGCTGACACCAAGACGGTTTGGGTCATTCCACAACTGCAGCAGCATTTCCAACAGAATCAATTCAATCCAAAACTCAATAATTCTTCAATTTACTGTATTATATTAAATAATTTTTTAAAACGTTGTTTTATAATAAAACATTGTTTTATTTTAAGGTCACACCATAGAATTGTAAAAAAAAAAAAAACTATAATAATTATTATAATAATAACAATATAGATTGTTTTACAATTATTATTATTAGTTGATTGTTTTACAATAATAATAATTACACATGACTGAACAAGCAACTTCTCAATAAAATTTACTTTTAGTCATTTAGCAGCTTTTCCCCCCTAAAAAAATCCCCAGTTGTAAAAATGAAATATAACTAAATCAGTAAAAAAGATTTGTTGTAAAATATATTATCTTTCACATTTGAAATAATGAGTGACAACTGCTTTTATGTCATATATTTTGAACAATTTAACTTTTTACTATACTTACAAATGTCAAAGATATTTGATATAAAACATTTTTTGCTATTAAGATAAGATAATTGTCTCAGATAATCTATAATATATCATCGTCTCAGCTGCATAATAGATGTATGACATGCATATTTTTCAAAATTAAAATAACTGCAAATAAAAATTAAAATCATATCGCAGTTTTTCAATAGAAATCATGTGCATTGCAGTTTGACTCTTTGCAATCTAAAAGTGAGTGACGACATCTGTCACGGCAATTATAAAATGATTTGTTTACCCTGAAACAGAGACGTCTCTACAGGGGGATGAGAGCATTCTGGGTGGGACGAGCCATGGATGAATCAGTATGAACCGGTAGAGTAAAGGTGTTTGCCAGGGTATGAGTACAGCGGCTGGCAACACACGTGTCTGTGAGTCATACGGAAACGTAAAGCGACTGAAAGCGAGTCACATCCCTGCAGTCTTTACGAAGGAAGAAGTGCATCAAACTACAAAGCTTAAAAGCTTTTCCAACTGACTGATTCTCAATAGCCAAACCGGAGCATCTTAATACAGCTGCTAATGCAGATGAGATCAGGGGGAGATCTGAGGTCAGATGTGCAGACGGGTCGGACTCAGCTGGCGTCACTTAGACCCTGTGTGAGGAAGGGCCGCTGAAGGGAGGTGAGGCGAATTTATCCAAGACATGTTGGGGAGAGATTTACGACAACAGTCGGACAGACTGAGAGCGGGTCAAAGAAGAGGAGGTGGTCAGTTTTTTTCGAAAAAAGGAATGAGCGAGGACTATCCTGTCTTATCATCGCCCTGCAGTGGGCCATATTTTAGCCATCTACCTGCCGAAGCAGCCTGAGCGCGTTGGGCACGGAGGCCTCTCTTCAAAGAGCATCTCGAATCGGCCGTGCGCCCGCACTGTGAGGGAGGGGGTTATTAATAGCCCCAAACACCAATGCTAATGGGGCTCAGCTTTACTGGCTCACCATCAAAGACTCCCATCAGCCCCTGCTACAGATAAAAGGGACAGTTCAACGGATGAGCAGTGCTTATACAAATTGTTACAAGACCCCATTCTCCAACCAATTCTCTAACAACTGCCTACAGTTCATGAAAGTCCCTGTGAAAATGTGGCTTTTCACACCGTTTGGCTGTCATATGGGTATTAGTTAAGCAATATTAAACCAGTGAGCTGGTTTGGCTCTATTTGGTTCTGCCTCTGTAGTTTTCATTTTAAAAGATCATGAAACTGACACAAAAGCATTTTGACCACATTTTAAGGCAGCATCATGTGCATTCTTAACAGATGAGATAATACCATAATGCACTGTGAAAAGCTTAGTGAAAACACAATCCAAGATGGCAGACAATGCTAAACAATGTTTTTTTGTTTAGAGTAAAAAAATATATAGTAAAATAATATAATTTAATAAAATATAAATATATAATGTAATACAATTATAAATAATTGAAAAAAAACACACAAATATTTATATATTAAAAAAAATTATCAAAAAATAATTAATTTCATAAAATATACTTTAATAAATACAAAAAAGTGCCGTTAAAATGTGTTAAATCTAATAAAAAATATACAATTTTCAATTAATGCATTGCGAAAAGCTCAGTATAAATAACTAAATGTTACAAAT
>NW_015536514.1:229025-229186 GCF_001515605.1 Sinocyclocheilus anshuiensis | reverse complement strand
AATAACTAAATGTTACAAATAAATATAATTCAATTAATACCATAAAGTATCAATAAAATGTATTAGATCAATTACAAATTAGCATTTTTTTCAATACCTGCATTATATATATAAGTATTAAATACATATACATATATATATATGTATATCTTCTTTCTTTT
>NW_015536514.1:227783-228973 GCF_001515605.1 Sinocyclocheilus anshuiensis | reverse complement strand
TATATATATCATATTTAGCTAACAATTTGACAAAATGAATGATGCAAAATTCAGATTAAGAACACAATCTTATAATGCATCGGCAAAATAAGCAAAAATGAATACAATTCAATGAACACCAAAATCGTTTCATAATCGGTCAGTTATGAGGTTTCACTTTAGAAGCAGTTGCCTATGTAGGCTCGCTAGGTTTTGGAACAGAGCCTTTGCTTCTCTTTGAAATAGTTTTTTTAATGTCCTTCCTATCAATATATGTCAGGCTGAAAAAGAAAAAGTTAATTGATCCAACTCATCAAACTGGAGTGTTTTCCATGCAGCTTTCAAGAGTCAGTTAGTCAATCATCACATCCTTTTTTGAGTCACACACTGTGGTGAAATACAGTACTTCTACTGGCTATGAGGTCACTGGGGTTGCCCATCCAATAAAAGCACATTGGCCTTGCAATAAATTCAGCCCTAAACAGGCCACTCTCTGCCACATGTGCCCACATAAAATACCTGACTGCAGCTGCTGGTAATATAACTAGGCTGAGGGAGTAAATAACTATACACTGAGAGAAATACATAAACACTGTAAGGCACATATCACTCTGTGTTAGTTAAGAGTGTTTACTGATTAGTCAGTTAAAGGGTCTACTGATTCTTTCATCAATATGGTGTCACTGCCCAACTTGGATCCATTCTGCACATTTCCAAATAAAATGTAATTCTGGGTGGGAAACATGGATTCTGAACCGGCCACTAAAACATGCTGGTCTCAAACCAGGAACAACTAACATCAGTATCTGAGGGCTGGGATAATAGGATATAATGGGATAAAAACTACACAGCAAAAATTACTTATAGGTATTAAATAGGGCTGGGTATCGATTCAGATGTCCCGATTCGATTTCAATTCGCAAGCTCTCGATTCGATTCTCAATTTTTTGATTACATTCAGTTAATATAGTTTTAATACAAATGCTATTGATATTTCTAAAAAAAAAAATGGAACAGTAAACATCAGTTTACAAATGGTGAATTAATAAAAATAAATTAAGAACCACATGCCTGTATTTTAAACCTATTCTTTTTTTTTGTATAGGGTCCTTTTTTTAAACAATAATAGGGCCCTATAAAATGTTCTTAATTTTTCTGGTAATCAGATGAAGGCATAAAACATTAATTTAATTTATCCTAATCAAATGAAA
>NW_015536514.1:221253-226234 GCF_001515605.1 Sinocyclocheilus anshuiensis | reverse complement strand
GGTGAGTTCTCCTAGACTCAGCGCTGTGCTTTTATTTTGATTAGATAATCATCAAGTGTTCAAGAATAGAAGCAGATATTGTGAGAGTATACATACAATATCCATATGTATGTAATTTTAATACTATAGCCTTTAAAATGCTAATGAAGTGGCTCTCAGAGCAGCTGGAGATGACATTCGTGTTCATATCATCATATAGTGAGACGGCAGAAGCTGAAAATACCGCGAGCGTCATCCGGGCTTTAGTATGTGTGTAGTAAACAAAACAGTGCGCTGCGCCATCCGCCTTTCATTCATTGCGGAAATCATGGCGCATTATGCGTGATATCAAATGCTTCCGCATATTTATAGTAGGCTATTACTATAGCATTTCACCTGAGCATTGCGAATCACGCGTATGGCCATGATAAGCGCTAAATGAATGACAGGCTTTCTGCTGTAACATCGCGCAAGGTAAATAAGGGTGACATCTAGTGGAGAAGACTAATTATAAGATTCACGTTAATCAGATCTTGTTTTAAATGTGTGCTGAAATAATTACCGGAAAAGATCGATTCGCGGCTTTTGAGAATCGATATCGAATCGACGTCATTTAAAAAAACGATTAATTGAAAAAAAAAGTTTTTTGCCCAGCCCTAGTATTAAAGAGTTTTAAGTCTATTGACTTGATTTCTAGTACAAAAACTCATGATGGCATGATGGCAAATACTGTCAGCTCATGATGGCAAAAAGATGCTGAGCTGCATTATATATGTAAACAAAGACAGTAATATGCTATGTGAAGGTTATATAGACCGTCTGTCATTTTGGTGTAAAATGTATATATGGGTGACGGTGTTACCTGAATGCTGCCAGATAGTCTGCGTCTCCCATGGGCGGCTCCAGACCTCCGGTGAAGGCCATGTTCACGTTAAAGCCCATGCCTGGCCCGATGCCCACCTACAGACACAAATACAATTCAATTACAGTGCCATGAAAAGGTTTTTGCCCCCTTCCTCTTTTTTTCTATTTTCTTGCATATTTGTCACACTTAAAAGATTCAGATCATCAAACAAATTTTCATATTACACAAAGATAATGCAAGTAAATACAAAATGCAGTTTTTAAATGATGATTTCATTTATTAAGGGAAAAAAGCTGTCCAAACCTGCCTGGCACTATGTGAAAAAGTAATTGCCCCCTAAATCTAATAACTGGTTGTGCCACCCTTTGCAGCAACAACTGCAATCAAGTGTTTGCGATAACTGGCAATGAGTCTTTCACATCGCTGTGGAGGAATTTTGGCCCACTCTTCTTTGCAGAATTGTTTTAATTCAGCCACATTGGAGGGTTTTCGAGCATGAAACTCGACTGTTTCAGGTCATGTCACAGCATCTCAATCGGATTTAAGTCCAGACTTTGACTTGGCCACTCCAAAACCTTAATTTTGTTTTTCTTGAGCCATTCAGAGGTGGACTTGCTGGTGTGTTTGGGATCATTGTCCTGCTGCATAACCCAAGTGCGCTTGAGCTTGAGGTCACAAACTGACGGCTGGACATTCTCCTTCAGGATTTTCTGATAGTGTGTAGAATTCATGGCTCCATCAATTATGGCAAGTCGTCCAGGCAATTAATTTTTCACGTAGGGCCAGGTAGGTTTGGACAGCTTTTTTCCCTTAATAAATGAAATCATTTAAACATTGCATTTTGTATTTACTTGCATTATCTTTGTGTAATATTAAAATTTGTTTGATGATCTGAATCTTTTAAGTGTGACAAATATGCAAAAAAAATTTAAACCGGAAGGGGGCAAAAAACATTTTCACGGCACTGTAAATGTGCGGTTTAGTAAACTCCCTCTAATTCCCAAAAAAGCTCTTACTGGAGCAGATGAGCAGGTATTATGAATCATGCACATTCAAACATCCCCAGAGAAACCGCTAAATTAAGGCTGATATCACAGAGCCAATAAAGGACAAATCCCCACAATTATGACCAGAGTGAAACTGTAATGAGGTTTTATTTGAAAGCCAAATGGACTTTGACAAATAGCAGAATTTAGGGCTACAACGGAGTCAATTAAATTTCAATACCCTCATTAGTGCAGAGGCAGGAGCTGACTTGCCAGATTAATGATAATGAGCATTAATTATAACTGAGAGAAATTGGAGTCAAATAAAGAGGGAAAAGAAGAACACTACTGTCTTTTGCGCTGCTCATGTCAGGTTGATGTGAGATATAGGAGATATTCAGAATATATAGTGAGGTCCAACAGTCTTGGACCACCAGAGAAAATGCTTTTAGTTTGAATCTTTTAATTAAAAGAAAATCACAAGCATACCAATTCAAGTAAAAATCTTGTATAAATCTCGACAATTTTTAATGGAAGAAAGAACAAACGACTGAAATAGTGCAGAAAAAATCTGAAATCGCAGAAATAGTGCAAAATATTAAACATTTTGTCTTTAGGTTTTACCAATTTTTCTTAGTTTTACATTTCTCAAAACCCCAAAACTGTGTTTATGTTCAAGTTGAAATCTGATCTTGGATTTCAGATTTTCAAAGTAGTCTCAGACGTTTGTGTCAAAATACTGGTATTACATGCATGTGTAAATATTGTTGTATTTCTTTCATTTATAATTTACATGGCAACAATGGCTGTCTGGTATACATTTTGGTTCCTCTTACTGAAAACAATTATAAACAAAAGAAATTGGGAAAAAGTAATATTTTCAGATGTTTCAAAGCAAATACATAAATAGTGTGATACACAGTACCATTCAAAAGTTTGGGATCACTGAGAAAGAATAATACTTTTATTTATCATTAAATTGATCAAAAGTGACAGTAAAAACTTCTCCTGCACATTATTAACAAAGATTTTTATTTCCACTTAAAATTAAAGCTTTTCTTTGTATTCATCAATGAATCCTGAAAAAAAACAAAAATCACACTTTGCACAAAAATATTAAGTAGCACAACCGTTTTCCACATTGATAATAATAAGAAATGTTCAATTCAGAATTTCAATTCAAATATAATCAATTCAGCATATAAGAATGATTTCTGAAGGATCATGTGACACTGAAAACTGGATTAATGCTGCTGAAAATTCAGCTTTACATCACAGGAATAAATTACACTTTAATATATATTCAAATAGAAAATGATTATTTTAAATTGTAAAAATATTTCAAATTATTCCCGTTTTGACTGTATTTTTGATCAAATAAATGCAGCCTTAGTGATAATAAGAGTCTTCTTTCAAAAACCCTACCGCCCCTAAACTTTTGAATAGTAGTGTATATCAAATCCTGTCAAAATGTTCATGAAAGCCACCTCATCAGGGGCTCCGCTGCCAGGGAAGAAGTTCCCATCATCGTAGCGATGGAGAGACACATACAGGACATTAGGGTCACTGTAGAAGGCCTGTTGAGTCCCATTTCCATGGTGAACATCCTAAAACACAACAGTGCATACAATTCATATGTCATCTGTTTGTTCTAGTGACCAAAACGGCACAAAACAACATTTGGTTAAACAATGTAAAAGTCAGATGCTGTAAAAAGACATGTCGTCACTCGCATTGGAATGAAAAGCGTGTAAAAATCTATTCCGAGTCGTCTGAGATGCAGGAGGGCCTTTTAAGAGAGCTTTTGTTCATTTCTTTTCATGTCTGCCACTACACGTCATGCTCAGCTTCCCCGCATACGGCAGGTCTGTCAGAAGAGCCGTGTGTGTGACAGACAGGAGGAAATGAAAGCCATTTACAAGGCATCCAGAAACCCTAATGACCCCAGCAGAGCCCTGCGCATGTGATCCCGTTCAGACTACCACTGGCCCAGGATCAGACGGACACGTCCCACATGCCATAAACTATTTTATTGCTTACATTTGTATTTTAATATTTCATTTACAAAAAGAATGAGTAAGTTAGTAAAAAAAGAAAATGATGCAGGTTAAAATGTAATACATTAAATATTTGTAATGCTAATATAACCAGTGCTAATACAACCATATTCTAATATAACTAGTGTAATATATATTTTTTTATAATATTTTATACATCCTTTAAAAATAATAAATTTATGAAATTTTAAAAATGTATATTTTATGACTAAAGTATTATTCTAAATGAAACTTGTTTAATTTTCAATAATTAATTAGTTTTTAATAATGGCTGCGTCCGAAAGCCTAGGCAGCTGACTTTGCAGGCAGCGTTTTTTGCACGAAGGCACCTCATGAAACTGATTTCGGACAGGCTTCTGAGGCAGCGTAACAGTTTAATGATCTACAACAAAATAGAATGAGTTTTGATAACTAAACGAATATTTAATGACTATAATACTGATTTCTCGCTAGAAATAACATCAAAAGTGCAAAACATTAGTCAGAAATATACATTTACACACAAACTGACCACCAAACGCAACTTTCAGACGCCATCTTTATTTTTTAGCTCGACAGTCACGGAATGGAACGCACAGGATTGTGGGATATCAAAGGCAGCGAAGGATACATCTATTATGCTGCCTTCAAAATTCGATCAGAAGAAGGTACCTCCGGAGACAGGAAGTGAAGCAGAATTTGGATTCGGACGTGACTTGATGCCTTCCTGCCTTGGAATGCTGCCTTCTAAGGCAGCATTTAAGCGCTTTCGGATGCAGCAAATAAATACATGAATATTTTTAAAATATTTAATACATTTAAAGTTTTATAAATTATATATTTATAGCGCTAATATAACCAGTGCAAAATATTTTAACATCTGTATTTTCATGGTGTTTTATAAATATTTAATTTATTATTCATGATTTATTAATTTTATTAAATATTAATATTTTACTATAAAGTAGTGCTGTCAAATTGATTAATCACATCCAAAATAAAAGTTTGTTTACATAATATATATGTGGGTACTGTGTATATTTATAAATATACACACATACATGTATATATTTAAGAAATATTTATGTATAATATATATATATATATATATATAT
>NW_015536514.1:219266-221045 GCF_001515605.1 Sinocyclocheilus anshuiensis | reverse complement strand
TGAGCTGAAAAAAAACAATAGAACCATCACAGAAAATTCTAATGGTTTCCACTACAAATACCATTACAAACCATCACCTTTTAACCATTAAAACTAGTGCTGTCTAATCGCATCCAAAATAAAAGTTTTTTTTTTTGCATAATATATGTGTGTGTACTGTGTAGATTTATTATGTATATATAAATACACACCCATGCATGTATATATTTAGGAAAAATATGTTACGTCTATATATTAAATATATTTATATATAATATAAATTAAATTGTGAAAATATTAAAATAAATATATTTTTTCACTCAGCAGAAAACTAAAATATTAAACTGTGACAAAAGAATTAAAGAGTTAGAAAAACAGTTAAAAGAATTGTGATTTACTGAAAATGATGTTTGCAATTTTCTCCATTGTTATATTATGCACAGATGTCACTGTTTGAAAATGAGATCATTTGGTAACTCAGTGGCACAGAAATAGGAAAGGGGACATTTATTAATAGAGAAAATATGATCTGATTGAGTGTGAACTTACCCAGTCCACAATGAGAATCTTACTGACGTTGAGTCTCTGCTGCAGGAGTTTGGCTGCAATGGCGACCGAGTTGAAATAGCAAAATCCCCTGTTATTTGTGTCAAAAACAAAAGCAGAAAACCGCTTGTGAGAGAGAACACAGAAGCGGGGCAGTCAGCTGGTGTGTGATCTATTGTGGAGGGCCTGATCGTGTGCGTTTGTGAACTGGACCTCCTGGCCTGATGGATTGTCTCATTTCACTAATGACACGATTCACCCACTGCGTCCTGGCTTGACATCAGAGCGCAAGAACAGGGCCTGGCACCAAACCTCAGTCTGCTCCCCAAACACGCCATCCACGGAACAGTCCTTTTATTTAACCTTTCACCATAGAGACTGAGGAACACTCGTTTACTTTAACCTTTCCGTAATGAGGGAGACGCACTGGGAATAAGGATGGGAGGAGCGGCAAAGCTCTGCAATTCGAGGGAATTTAGTCCCCCTGTTAACGATACCTGACATCAATTTGGATAAACCATCAAGCTTTAAGATAAATAAAATTGCATCCAAGTTGCCGAGCTGAGCATAGAGGACGCCGTGTACCCAAACAGCTCAAACACAGAGTCTGAAGCGTGCAAGAAAATGCTTCCAGATCAGCAACAAATGCTACAAATACAGAGAGGGTCTCAAACTCTTACAAAATCAATTATGAAATCAGTTTCTTTTATGTTTCAGCATTTGGTCCGTAAAAAGAAGTGCTTAACCACCAGAAAATGTTGATTGACAAAATTGAGGTCAACTAATGGTCAATTTTTGCAACTCTGTTACCACAATTTGGGACATGTCTAAATACAGTTTAAAACCTTTATTTTTTGTTATTATTGTTTTCTAGTAATATAAACTATCTATCTATCTATCTATCTATCTCTCATCCATCCATCCATCCATCTATCATCTATTTATCTATCCATCTCTCATCCATCCATCCATCCATCCATCCATCCATCTATCCATCTATTTATCTATCCATCTCTCATCCATCCATCCATCCATCCATCCATCCATCTATCCATCTATTTATCTATCCATCTCTCATCCATCCATCCATCCATCCATCTATCTCTCATCCATCCATCCATCTATCTCTCATCCATCCATCTATTTATCTATCTATCTCTCATCCAGCCATCTATCTATCTATCTATCTATCTATCTATCTCTCATCCATCCATCCATCCATCTATCTCTCATCCATCCATCTATTTATCTATC
>NW_015536514.1:215867-217224 GCF_001515605.1 Sinocyclocheilus anshuiensis | reverse complement strand
CATCCATCCATCCATCTATCTCTCATCCATCCATCTATCTATCTATCTATCTATCTATCTATCTATCTCTCATCCATCCATCCATCTATTTATCTATCCATCTATCTATCTCTCATCCATCCATCCATCCATCTATCTATCTCTCATCCATCCATCTATTTATCTATCATCTATCTATCTCTCATCCATCCATCTATTTATCTATCATTTATCTATCTCTCATCCATCCATCCATCCATCCATCCATCCATCGATCCATCCATCTATTTATCTATCTATCCATCTATCTATCTCTCATCCATCCATCCATCCATCGATCCATCCATCTATTTATCTATCTATCCATCTATCTATCTCTCATCCATCCATCCATCCATCCATCCATCTATCTCTCATCCATCCATCTATCCATCCATTTATCTATCTATCCATCAATCTATCTCTCATCCATCCATCCATCCATCCATCCATCTATCTATATATAAAGTTGATTTGTTGTTACACTTTAAAAAAACTGTTCTGTAAAACTTTTATTTATATTTTTAAATATTTATATAAGGTATAAATAAAACAAAAATGAAATGCTTTACAAGAAAATAATATTTCACTATATAATGTCAGTAATAGTTTATGTCATTAATACTTATCATTTCTTTGTAATTATTTGTGACATTTTCCAAGCAATTTCTGAGTGAAAATTGTTTCAACATGATTTTTTTCAGTGCACTGATAAACATATTCACCCAGAAAAAGTATTTGTCTGATGATTTATTTTCTTATAATTAATTCAATAATTCTTGCCATTTCTTTGTAATTATTTGTTTTCTAGAAATTATTCATAAAAAGTATTCTGAATTATTTGTTTTCTAAACTTTTCTAGAAAGTTTTCTAGCAATTTCTGAGTAAAAATTGTTTCAACATAAATTTTTGTTCAGTGCACTGATAAACATATTCATCCAGAAAAAGTATTTGTTTAATAATTTTCCTTACAATTACTTGGGTAACAATGTTGAATGGCTGAGGTTGACAAATGAAGTCAGCATTACAATGTGTACAAATTGAGAAATGTTTCTCAGCAAATTATTCAAAAGTAACAATTTAAAAGATTCTTTCATTTGGAATAGAGACAATTTTGTGGTAACACGGCTGTGACCAAAACATGTGACAGATTTTTTAATAGTCATATTTGTAATTTTTTTTATATAGTATATAATTAAACGGATAGAAGTTCAACACATTTTGAAAAAAACAACAAAATTTTTTACATTTAAATATATGCTTTTTATTTTACTTTTTTTAGTTGTGTGTTCCCTGGGAATCAAAACTCTAAAGTCGAGTCATAATCATGACATGACAC
>NW_015536514.1:213779-215204 GCF_001515605.1 Sinocyclocheilus anshuiensis | reverse complement strand
AACCCTACCCCTACCCTTACCCCTAACCATAGCCCATAACAAAGACATCTCAAACAATGTCATCTTTGCATTAAAAATTACATAACTGAGCGAATGACACTTAATGACAGTTGTCATAAACATGCATAAAACCTCCTTCATATTCATGACATGCGTCATGTCATGATTATGAAGGTGCCATGTCAGTCTTATGCACACCCCTTCAAGTAAAGTGTTTCCAGTCGAGCTATAGGAATCCCTTTCATTGTTGGATACAGAAAAGACACTCCAAACTCTACTTTACTCCCAAAACACGCAGTTTCTAACACATGCTAGTCCTTCCAAAGAAAACTGGCGTGAGTCAGTGTGTAGATAGCGTTGGCCTACTGTGCTGTATTCACCTCACCGATAATTTGCATGACTGTACTGAAGCCAGCGTGAGTGCTGGAAGCCCAACCGGCCCACTGCACTGCTGGAATTCATTTATGTGAGAGGATAGTGTGTATCACACTGATTTCTGATGCTGTGTGTGTTTAAAGTGATGCTGATATCAGCTGTGGAGTTTATTTTGAGATCACAGAGAGACAGTAAGGACATACATGGGAGTGCTCTCCTCAGCGTGATGTCCTGGAGGTCGTACCACAGCAAAGCCGTTCTGTGAACAAAAACACACACACACACACACACACTCACTCACAAGCCACAACGTCTCAGACCTTGAATGTGAGAAATACAGAATCACCTTAACTCAGTATCTTAAATGAATTAATTTCAATTTAAAGTAATGTGCACACATCCCAACATAACTAGCACAGGTGCTCGGTCAAAAAAATACAAAAAAATACAAAATAAATAATATTATGTTATGTTAATTAGTTAAAAAAACAGAAGACCTTGTTTGGGTCAAAATGTTGAAATATACTAAAGTTTTATGGGAGCAGATAAAAGACTGTTTTTAAAAATGTTTAAAAAAGTAATTAATTAACATAAAAGTAACAATATAATTCTAATATATATAATTTATAATAACAATATAGTTAATACTAACAATTATTTTAATAATAAATTAAAAATAAATAAAATAAATATTTTAAATTATTTATTGAGTTGGTATTTACTAGGAGTTTTAGTTTAATATGAAAAATATAAAGACATTGCACTTACAATTACAAGCATGTATTTACTTGTATGCAATTAAATATTTTGTTTATAAAAACAATAAAATGTATCTATTAAAAATAATAAAAGAGCAATAATTTCAAATCAATATTTCAAGCTAATTTATTATTCATTGGATAACAAATTAGCTTAAAATACTGTTTTGCAGTTATTGTTCCTTTATTATTTTTTAATCATTATTTTTTAGGAAGTTTGATGCAGTAATTTTTAATTTAACTCAATTGAAAAAAAGTGGCTGTTTTTGCAATGATCGCCCTAGTTTTTTTT
>NW_015536514.1:211070-213481 GCF_001515605.1 Sinocyclocheilus anshuiensis | reverse complement strand
TGCAATGATCCCCCTAGTTTTTTTTTTTTTTTTTTTGTACTAAACATATTTTGGCTGACTGTACATTCATATTATTTTTTTTGATTAGCTGTGATTTTGTCATTTCATGCAAAATTTCAGTTTCAGTGAGAACAGAAAACACTGGAATGTGTTGCATTGAGCTTGGTCTGGACACAGCAGTACACTGATGAATGCGGGTTTATTTGCAAAAACATCATTTCCAGGTGGATGAAACCATGTTGCCACATGCCGTCCCATAGCTACTGCTAGCGAGAGGACTTTAAGTCTGCTAACGCATGATGCTGCGTTCCCTCACAGTTCACACTGGGGCGCCTGCAGCTTCATGTTATTATTATCCTTCCTCACTCCAGAGGATATAATTATATCCAGAGAAAGAGTGCGAAACAGAGAATGAAATGTGTCTGGATTGCAGCTGGTGATAGTGGATGATGTAGGTGTATTGTGTTTTTTTGGACAAGCTTGAGGCTGAAGCAAGGGTTTTTGAATGCGATGATAGATGTATTTCAGTGTTATGTTATTGGGGTGGGCGGCAGCTCACTCAGGGTTAGGTTACGCTACGGAATGTTTGCATTATGTGAGTAGATTGTGTCTTTTGGGTCACTTCCTGTGAGCTCTGAGGATGACCCCAGCCAGACACACACACTGGGGAGGCTACAGTTGACCTCATTACAATTCAAACAAGGTGGAGGGGAAATCTATGGAAGCTTATTCCTGCCATGGAATAAAAATATGAAGCGGATAATTGCTACTTTTTATCTTATAATTGCATGTTTATATCTCGCAATTTTTACATCTCATATTTTTGACTTTTCTTCTCATAAATTACATCCCAGTATTTGGACTTTTTTTCTTGGAATTATGAGTTTACATCTCATAATTGTGATTTTTTTTCTTGGAATTTTGAGCTTAAATCTTGCAATTGATATTTTTATTTTTTTTTTTTTTAATTCTGTTTTTGCATCTCATATTTTTGACTTTTTCTTGGAATTTTGAGTTTACGTATATCTCGCAATACTTTTTTTTTTTTAAGAATTCTGTTTGCATCTTGCAATTTTGACTTTTTTTCTTGGAAATATGAGTTTACAAGTCATAATTTTGACTTTTCTTCTCACAAGAAAAAAAATAATGAAAATAAGTCCGAATTGTGAGGAAAAAAGTCGGAATTATGAGATAAGTCCCAATTACCTTTTTTATATTATTACTCTGTGGCAGAAATAAGCTTCTATAGAAATCACATCTGTGAAACGCATAATTCAGAGTCTAAATTCTGATTGGATGAGCATTAAAGGGGTCATTGGATGCAAAATTCACTTTTACATGACAGTGTTAGTCTTACCCTCAGCTCTCCTGAAGCCACCTTAAACACCAGATCCACTACAGATCCCACAGCCAGACGAGCAGCACTGGACGAGTGAACTTCATTCCAGATAGTGTCACTGTCAACCTGTTAATACACACAAACACAGGTCTGTTGAATTTAGGGTGGAGATGATACTGGGAATCATTGGCGACATTTGACTCTTGAGTCAGGGTGGGCAAGAAAAAAAAATAAAAATAAAAATAAATAAATAAAAAAAAATATATATATTTATATATAAGATGTGTAAACTCGTGTGAAAAACGAAAGTTTCATACAAATTCTGAATGGATTATACCCTAGAAAGTGCGCAAAGCGTGCTCCCTTTATCACTAAAAAGCGTCACTCATCTTTGTTCATCGCAATCTTACAAAGTTCCGTTATAATCAATGAAGCTCCCTAAACTGCACAATGAATCTCTTATTTGCTTGGCTAAGCGCTCCAATTGCAGCGGGGCCGACATCAGGGATTCCATGACAAAGCCCCCGCTTAATGTTGCCCATGCTGGGAATGCTATCAAATGTGAAAAAAAGAAAAAAACAACAACAACACAGATAACTAATAAATAATTGTTATTGTTATTATTATTATTATGGTAGCTATTTAGTTAAGCTAGTTGAGCTAGCTGACATGATTTATATCTTAGGTATCTTTTACCCAATACATTATTGTATTGGTTATACTTAATAAAATATATAAGCGTAAATAAAATAATAAACAAAATAAAATAGGAGAAAAAATTAATATATAAAAAATAAAAAATATATAAACATATAAATATAATATAAACACATTTTTACAAACATTAAATAATTATACAATAATAATAGTAATGAATATGCTAATTATTAAAAAAATATTAGAAATGATTAAAAAACGATAGAAATGAATAAAAAACACAAAAGAGTAAATAGTGTTGTGCATATTATGTTATTAATAGAGTTATCGTTTCATGAAAAGTTAGGGCTGGACGATATGGCCAAAATTTATATCACGATATATTTCTTAATTTCGGTCGATACGATATAATTCC
>NW_015536514.1:210137-210892 GCF_001515605.1 Sinocyclocheilus anshuiensis | reverse complement strand
TGTTTAAAAATCATATCACCGTTATTGAAAAAAATTATATCGCGATACATACTGATATTGAATTATTGTCCAGCCCTATGAAAAGTCATGATTCTTTACTAGCCACAAATCATTAATCACATTGTAGTTAGTCCTGTTGTAGTGTACTTAAAAATGATTGCACTCACAATTTCTATCAAATGAAGTTAGCGAACACTAAACAACATTTAGCGGTTCTTAGGAGGTGTCTCCTCATGAACCCATGCTTATGAGGACAGGGGAAAGTCTCTCGTAACCGGTGTTTTCTCACCGCTGACAGAAGAGAGACGGCAAACAGACACGGCACAGTACATGAGGCCTTCCCACCCAACTGTTCCCAAACATCCTATTTTGTGCCCTTCTCGTTCTCACAGAGGAGCTTGATTGCAGAGCCATCAGGAAGGGAAAACGACACACAAACCAACAACATGGTCACAAAGAAGCCAGAGGCTCTTTTGACACCTAATGCACAACCCAAAGGACACGAGCATGCTGAGAGTTTAGTGCAGACAGGATGAGAATGGGCGTTTATTCTGTGACACGAAAGGAAAGCAAATAGTGGCGGGAGAGACCTGGCTCGGAATCCCAGAATGCTTAGAGACCAAAAACAGCCATTCATCAGGCATTACTGATTATGCTCACACACGTCTGCCCTAAAGCCTGCAATTACCGCACAAATGAACACACACGTGTACACACACACACACACACACACACACACACACACACACACTAAT
>NW_015536514.1:192938-209840 GCF_001515605.1 Sinocyclocheilus anshuiensis | reverse complement strand
CACTACCCCGCCAGTATAGATCAACAGGTGCTCAAAGTGCAGAATAACATCTCTTGCACTTCAAGTTTGACATGAAGTGCCATTTTAATTGTGTTATATATTTATAATTAATTGTTAAATATTTTTTTATTAATTGTTAATTAATTGCTATTGCTCATACTTGAGGATAGGGACAAACATTTGGCATGAATACGACCTTAAAAAAGTGTGAATTACATAGAATTACATTCAAGGTGGAATCTGAGCCATATATTGAGACCAGAATATCATAAAAAATAAATGTTGTTTTTCTTCCAAAAACATAATTATATCAAATTACTATTTTAATTAATAAAATGATAATTTTATAATAATATAATTATTAATAAATATAAATACAATGTTTATAATAATTTTAATTTTATAATATTGAAAAAAAAATAATAATAATAATAATAATGCTGTTTAAAATAAAGAAATAAAATAATTAGTTTTTAACTTTTTGGCCTGTATTCCAATGTGCATGTTTAGAAAACAGAAAAATCTATTTCCTTTTATTATTATTTTTATTATTGTGATATTACAAATGAATGGTTATTTAAAAATAAAAAACAGAAAAAATAGTAATTATACATTATTTCCCAAAATTAAAATATAATAATGCAGTAAAACAAATAAAAATAATTAAATTATTATTATTTTTAAAAAGGCTATTATTTATTTATTTTTAAGGGGAAAAAGGTTTACCCTTTGGCATTCTGTAGTTCTGTGCATTAAACGGGAAAAATAGCCAACGTTTGCAATGATATATTTTAAATATTTAACCATATTCAATATTTGAACTAGTGGAAGCAGGGTGTTTTAAATGGTGACGGTGTCAAAAAGTCTTCTCTTGTACATCCAATAGCCATCAACCGACTGCCAATAAAACGTCTTTCTCGTCCACAACATCACGCCCTACTTACAGTACGGTTTTCCAATAAACCACGTACAAACATTGAACTCATTTCTGTTAAAGTGCTCTAAACATCTTAGAGGAAGGAATATTAGGACAGTCTGCTTCTCTGCAACAGCATGTGGAGGGGAAGCGGGCGAAATAAGCACTTAATGAAACAACAAGCTGGCAACAAGAAAGACGGCGAGAGGGAAGTAAGAAATCTGGGGAACCGCTGAAGTGCTCCGAACCCTGGGTCTCCCTCTCAGAATACATATCCTCCATCCATTTATGAATTCAGCTTTTCAATGGCATGAGCGCTCAAGGGCAACGTAAAAAACCTCTGGTCTTTTCAAGCTCCGCCAAGAATGACTTTGTCACGAATTATGAGCCTGTGGTGCATTTAAAACAGAAAAAAATATGAATCGGGGAACAGAGAAAGAGAAAAGCTAGGGAAATGAGAAAGAGTGAGCTAATGAAAGAGCGCAAGAGTGCATAATGAAGGAATTTAGTGTAGAAATAAAAGACAGAGAGCTCCCTAAGTTTTGGAACAGAACCACTATAAAACACTGTCAAATAAATAATGAAAATAAACAAACAAAAAATGAAATAAACTCTTAAAGTGAATCTTTCAATATTATTGGTGTTAAAATGAAAGCTTTAGTGCATATCAGTGTTATTTTAGTTTCATTGAGATACTACTATAATTTTTATTCATATTTTAAATTAGAATTTGTATATTTTAATAATTTTGTTGTGTTTTTGTCATTTTTATTAGTTGTTTTTTTAAATGTCGGTCACTTTAAGGTTCAATTCTCGCTATTAACAAACCATTAACTATGATTTTTGCCTCAGTAAACTACTAATTTGCTGCTTTTTAATAGTTAGTAAGGTAGTTATTAAGTTGAGGTATTGGGTAGGATTAGAGATGTAGAATATGCTCATGCAGAATATGTGCTTTATAGACACTAATTAACAGCCAATGTGTTAATAATAGGCATGCTAATAAGCAACTAGTTAATAGTGAAAATTGGTCCCTATATTAAAGTGTTACCAATATGTCTATATAGTTTTTTTTTTTACATTAATTTAAGCTAAATAAAATAAGAAATGCTGGCTTGGCAACTTAAGTTGGCCAAGTTTAAATAAGTTTATTTTTTAATTGTATTTCAGTTAACATTTATTTTATTTCAAGTAATGAAAACTTTTTTTTAGGTTTTAGTTTTAGTAAACTACACTAACCCTGGCACATATGTATGGAAGTCTGTTTCCGCCACTGAATAAAAAAAAAAAAAACATCTCTTTTTATCTCACAATTCTGACTTTTTTTCACAGAATTGCAAGATATAAACTCACAATTGCGAGTTATAAAGTCAGAATTGTGAGAAAAAAACTCGCAATTCTGAATTTTTTCTCGCAATTGCGAGTTTATATCTTGCAATTCTGACTTTATACCATGCAATTGTGAGTTATAAAGTCAGAATTGCGTGATATAAACTCGCAATTGCGAGTTAAAGTCCAATTTTGAGAGGGGGGGAAAAAAGACTGATATGTTCTCAGAATTGCGAGTTTATATCATGCAATTCTGACTTTATTTCTCAGAATTGCGAGTTTATATCTCACAATTATGACTTTTTAACTCGCAATTGTTTATATCACGCAATTCTGAGAAAAAATTTCTAAATTGTGAGATAAAAAGTCGCAATTACCTCTTTTATTTTTTATTCAGTGGCGGAAACGGGCTTCCATACATATGTAACAGCATATGTAATAAAAAAAAAAAAAAAAAGAACAAACGAAAAAAACTTGGCAAAAGACATCAAAACATTAGGGCTTAAGCCCCAAAAGCCCACCCCAACGTGGCCTATGGTGTAAAAGCGGTAGAAAGTAATAGAGTGATGCTGTAGACGCTGAGGTTTGGGGGCGCAGGTCTCAGGCAAGCACAGTTTATTTTCACCCTGACAGGCTAATTTTTGCTGTAGAGATGCAGGAAGACAACAATTTTGTTCCATTTCCATAAAAGAGTCCAGAGCCCTTCTGTTTCTCACCATTCAGCTCAAAGACTGTGACTTCAGCCAGACGGGACCACCTGTCATTTATCAGTCCCCCTCCAACAGCCCTGCCTGAGGTCACACCATTGAACTAATACACACACACACACACACACACACACACACACACACAAATTCACCTTCAAAACCAAATCCACCTCACTGCGTCTGGAAGCATAAAACAAATCTATCACAATTATGAAACTTGTCTGGGTATTAATAGAAAGACAGATAATTACATTCTTTGTGTAAACTGTCAAAGTGTGAGAGGTTGGATCCCAGTTCATCTGAACAACATATTAAGAGTAAAAATTGTTCACAAAAACATAAATATTGTTTTATATACATACACAATAGGGGTGGAACAGTACACAGATGTCACGGTTCGGGGGTCACGGTTCGATATACGATTTCGGTACAACAGGGGAAAAAAAATAAAAAATCTACTATGCTCTGTTTCTATATCATGCAATTCTGACTTTATTTCTCAGAATTGCGAGTTTATATCTCACAATTATGACTTTTTAACTCGCAATTGTTTATATCACGCAATTCTGAGAAAAAATTTCTAAATTGTGAGATAAAAAGTCGCAATTACCTCTTTTATTTTTTATTCAGTGGCGGAAACGGGCTTCCATACATATGTAACAGCATATGTAATAAAAAAAAAAAAAAAAGAACAAACGAAAAAAACTTGGCAAAAGACATCAAAACATTAGGGCTTAAGCCCCAAAAGCCCACCCCAACGTGGCCTATGGTGTAAAAGCGGTAGAAAGTAATAGAGTGATGCTGTAGACGCTGAGGTTTGGGGGCGCAGGTCTCAGGCAAGCACAGTTTATTTTCACCCTGACAGGCTAATTTTTGCTGTAGAGATGCAGGAAGACAACAATTTTGTTCCATTTCCATAAAAGAGTCCAGAGCCCTTCTGTTTCTCACCATTCAGCTCAAAGACTGTGACTTCAGCCAGACAGGACCGCCTGCCATTTATCAGTCCCCCTCCAACAGCCCTGCCTGAGGTCACACCATTACACACACACACACACACACACACACACACACACACACACACACACAAATAAATCCACCTCTCTGCGTCTGGAAGTATGAAAACAAATCTATCACAATTATGGAATTTGTCTGGCTATTAATTGTCAGACAGATAATTGTATTAAATTTGTTTTTTAAACTGTCATAAACTGTGAATGGTGTTTTTTTTTGGATCCCAGTTCACCTGAACAATACATTAAAGTAAACATTGTTCACAAAAACATAAATATTGTTTTATATACATATATAAATGTTCAAATGTTGGGGCTTCTCTTACGCTCACTAATGATTTGTTCTGTTTGTTTGATTAAAACGACAGTAAAAATAACATATTGTGAAATATTATTACAATTTAAAATAACTGTTTTATATTTAAATATATTTGAATATGTAATATATTCCTGTGATGCAAAGCTGAATTTTCAGCATCCTTACTCCAGTCTTCAATGTCACATGATCCTTCAGAAATCATTCTAATATGCCGATTTGCTGCATATTAGACATTTTTTTATTATTATCAAAGTTAAAAATAGTTGTGCTGCTTAATATTTTTGTGAAAACGTGTCTTTTTTTAACAATTATTTCATGAATAGAAATTTCAAAAGAACAGCTTTATAAATTATAAAGAGAGGGAGAGAGAAAGTGTATGTTATATAAATATATAATAAATAAGCAAATAAATAAGGTGGTCCTATTAAATAAAGAGTCTTTTGAGCCAACATGCGCTTCCTCTTCTATGATATTTTGCTTCAGGAACTTGTAACAACCAAACAAATATGAAACTAGTTCAATGTCTCTATATTATCTTAACATTTCCTTATTTGTATGGTAAAACTTAATATAGTCTTCTTGTAGGTCAAACAGCAGAGAATGGTGCAAGCTATGGCAGTATTTTGAATTTATTTTGAATGCAATATAAGTCACTTTGCATAAAAGCATCTGCCAAATGCATGAATCTAAATGCAGAAATGCAATGATTATATTATCCCAAATAGTCACGATTTTGTGCAATATTTCCAACAGGCCACAGAAAAAGAAATAATTTCCCTTTGACATACAGATATACTGTATCCACGACAACACAAAAGCGAGGTTACCCCATATTCTTTCACATGAATGACTGAACCATCTCTCCATTCATTACAGGAAACCATTCACAGTCTGTCTGAATCATTCACCTACACCAGACGGGGAGGGCATGAGTAGAATGAGAGAAGTGAGGATGAGTACTTCCTGTTCCAGAGCCGTGAAAGAGTGTGGCTGACACTGTCCACTCAGCACTGAAGAACAAGTCTATCCATTCATTCATCATCATCATCATCATCATCATCAGAGAATACACACACACACACACACACACACACACCGCACACAGCTTGTTTATAGAAAACATCTGGACACAATTACCCGCTCAGCAGAGAGGAGAGCAACAGTTTTCGTTGCCGCTGGAGTTCGGGGGAGGGAGAACAAACAGGACCGTTATTTACACACGGGAAAGAAAGAGAAACTCACCCCGATTCCTCCGCACGGCAGTCTCACGAACATGGGTGTCACTGAGCCTGATGACAGACAGAGAGAAAGATAAAGATCATCAACATCACTAAGCTAATCGACTTCTGCATGTGAATATCAAGATGTATGTGCATGAGTCATATCTATTACTGTACATGTCAGGCCAGAAATACACTTTAGTGTTTTTGCACCACTGTTCAGTGGAGAAGATGAATTTGGAACACTACGGTTATAGAACTAATTGTATAGTTGTGTAGTTTGATAAGGCAAAAAAGTGGCAAGATGATTTTAAGACAATATGTATTTATTATTGCATTGTCTTTGCTGACTGCACAATCATATATGCACAAACAACATAGTGCAACTTATATAATGTCATCCGATTCATAAACTGACGACTCTTCTGATCTGATTCTTTTAAGGGCAGAGGGAGTCAATCTGGGTATCATCAGCATAGCTGTGATAGGCGATTTGGTTCTTTCTCATTATTTGACTTAGTGGGAGCATATACAGGCTAAACAAGAGCGGTGCAAGAATTAAAGTGAATTAAAAACATATAGTGCAACCTGTGTCATTCGATTCAAAACCAATGACTCTTATGAAACGACTCTTTAGTAAATCAAAAACATAACCAGTGTCATTTGATTCACAAACTAATGAGTTGGTCCTTTTTAGTAAATACAAAACAAACAGTGTGATCCAATTCATGAAAAAAAATGACTCTTTATGAATATGAGCTGGGGGTTTTTTAGTGAATCAAAACTATAATGCAACCCGTGTCATTTGATTCATTAACTAATGACTCTTACAAGCCAGTTCTTTTTAGACTCTTATGTACTGGCTCTATTAAGTGAATTAAAACATTTAGTGCAACCCATGTCATTTGATTCACGGATCAATGATTCTTATGAGCCGGCTCTTTTAAGTGAATCAAAAGCATAGTGCAAATAGTGTCATTTGATTCACAAACTAATGGCTCTTATGAGCCAATTCTTTTTAGCAAATCAAAAACACAGTACAAACATAGTCATCTGATTCAACAACAAATAAGTCTTATGAGCTGATTCTTTTTAGTGAATCAAAAACAAATAGTGTAGACAGTGTCGTATGATTCACAAATCAATGACTCTTATGAGCCAGCTCTTTTTAGTGAATCAAAAAAATGCAACCAGTGTCATTTGATTCAACTAATTTACTCTTTAGAGCAGGCTCTTTTAAATTAATCAAAAACATATCAATGTAGTTTGATTGACAAACAGCTATTTTTAGAGAACCAAAAAGTGCAACCATTAAGGTCTGAGGTCTAAGACCACCAACCCCGAATACTCAACAAAATGACCACAATGACCATCCCCTACTATATTACTGCACAAACACACATGCAATAATCCAACGTTTCTCAATGAGGCAAAGCATCTATTGATTAAAATTGCCCTATTTCTCAAATCAATCGTGCTTATGAAGCAACACATTGTTGCAAGATCAAAAAAGTCTGTTGAATAAACCGACCCAATCAGATAGGAAAGGTGGAAACATGTTGTCTCCGTACCCGACGAGTGTGAAATATCCGTGCGTGTGCACGTGTGTGTGAGGTCGTTTAAGCATGTGTTTGATCGCTGCATGAGGGGGCCGGAGCTGAAGTCATGGAAAACTGCATGTGTGGTTGTTATTGGCAGAGAGGTGACGGCCTTGACGGACAGCTCAGGGGCAAACTCAGATCAAGGCCATGACTGATGAAAGCAGAGAGTGGGCTGACAGAGGGGAACGCCAGGGAGTTTGGGATGGGGAGGGAATGACAACGGGCCAAAACAAGAAATGAAACAAATTGCAGCATTTAGGAAACATGCTGTAAGGCGGATCTGGCTGCAGAAGCGTAAATAATGTGGATAATTGCAGAAGTCCAGGAGAAGCTTCACGGGCTAATAACTGAGAAGGCCATCGCAGTCTCCAACTGTCGCAGAGAGAGAAATACAACAATGCGCTCATTCACAAAACTCAGTCAGATTCAGCCCGTGGTGTAGTCAGGTGTGTGTGTGTGTGTGTGTGTTTGCTCTTACTGTCCAGTTTCTGTCTGAGAGGGTTGGTTCCGTAAAGCAGCACATGAGGCTCAGTGTGGACCGTCTGTAGCTCCTCCAGAGTGGCTTTCCTGCCTCGAATACACTGCAAAAAAAAAAAAAGTGAGTTAAAACCTAAGTAGGAAAAGATGCTATATTCGGTTTGACATGGATGAGGTGGAGGCTGTGAGTTTCTTATGTAGCAACAGACTGATATTAATCAGCTGAAATATTGTCTTAATTTTGAGATTTGATGCCAGTTTTTGTTAAAATATAGTGTAAAATTATTGTTAATTGAAATACAACATTTTTTGTGTATATTCTATGTTCTTAACCGTGAACTAATATTCAAAAGTTTGGCGTCAGTAAGAATTTAACATTTTTTTTTTGTAATTAGTCTTTTATGCTCACTAAGGCTGCATTTATTTGATCAAAAATACAAGAAAAACAGTAATATTGTGAAAAATGTTTACCATTTAAAAAAAAGCCTTTGTCTGTTTTAATATATTTTAAAATGTATATTTTTTTGATTTTCAGCATAATTACTCCAGTCTTCAGTGTCATATGACTCAGCAAAAAATCATTTCAGTATGCTGATTTCTTATTATTACCAATGTTGAAAACATATATATTTTTTATAATACTTTGATGAATAGAAAGTTAAAAATGCACAGCATTTATTTGAAACAAAAATCCTCTGTAACAATGTAGAAGTCTTGACTGTCACTTTCCATCAGTTTAATGCATCCTTACTGAATAAAACATTAACTTTGTTTAAAAAAAGAAGAAGCACTGACCCTAAACCTGTGAATGGTATTATATTTCCTAATTTAATTTAAAATGTTTCAAAATCCTAAACCTTTCTTCAGGACAGTTTAATGCATCCTGGCTGAATAAGCATTTCTTTACAGTTCACTTGTTCACAATCTCAAAATTGTATTAAATAAAATCCCATTTAAACAAGTTGCAAATGCAAATGATTTTACATTATATAAGACAAATCTGTCTAAATATTTTAAAAAACAAAATTATATTTTTTATAATACTTTGATGAATAGAAAGTTAAAAATGCACAGCATTTATTTGAAACAAAAATCCTCTGTAACAATGTAGAAGTCTTGACTGTCACTTTCCATCAGTTTAATGCATCCTTACTGAATAAAACATTAACTTTGTTTAAAAAAAGAAGAAGCACTGACCCTAAACCTGTGAATGGTATTATATTTCCTAATTTAATTTAAAATGTTTCAAAATCCTAAACCTTTCTTCAGGACAGTTTAATGCATCCTGGCTGAATAAGCATTTCTTTACAGTTCACTTGTTCACAATCTCAAAATTGTATTAAATAAATTCCCATTTAAACAAGTTGCAAATGCAAATGATTTTACATTATATAAGACAAATCTGTCTAAAAACATGGATTTTTAAAAAACAAAATCATGTAAGTAAAGCACACATTCTAGATTTTTATACAATTATGTACAAAAATAGTCTTTCTGAACAACCTGATTAATATGTAAAAAAAAAAGTGTCCTTAAAAAACCTGTCCTGCAGAGTTGAGCTCTAACACTAATTAAAAACATCTGAACCAGCTAATCAAGGTCCTCCGACTCTCTAGAAACTTCCAGACAAGTGTGTTGGAGTTCTCCAGGAGCATAACTGGACACCCCCGGTCTAGGTCATGTCTTTTTTACAGCGCCTGTTATTATTAGTTTATTGACTGGAATGTTTTGGCAAGACATATTTCATTGATTGCAAAATCGACAGCCATATTGAACCGCCATCCTGCTCCCTCTGAAGTCTTTAGTTGTCTAAGCAGAGCTGAAACAGACCCGCTGTCCACCTCCCACTCCAAACTGGGCCCCACATGCCTGTAGAACAATGCTGTTGGCCCTCGGAGGTGCCGGAGCTGCTGGATTTGCAATAATGTAATTTTCCCTTTTTTAATAGCTCTGGCCTCTGAGACACAAACCATCCGAGAGGGAGGCGGACCTGCCCACCTGTGGAAGCGCTCTGGGCCGCTCCGAGGTGACACCTGCAACAGGACGTACTACCTCTCAGATTTAACAGCAGGGGCAGTTAAAGAGGGGCCCTCGGGGGCCCGGTGCTGGCTGGCGGCAGCTTAAAACAACCCCACACTCTTTAAGGGCCCCCCTGCTGTAGATTAGGGGGTATTAGAGTCATGACTGCCTTTAATTGAGGCCCAATTCACTGTTTCCATCTCCCAGAACAATAAACATCCCCACCAAGGAGCGAATGTAGGCGAGAGAGCGGGCGCGCGGCCATGCCATTGTCGTGCTTGTTTACTTGTTTGTTTGGAGGAAAACAGAGACTGCCGCTATGCGACTAACTCTAACAGGCCTGACGCAATGGAGCCAGCGTGGCAGGAGAGATTAGATCCAGCGAGAGCCATTAGGCACCAGCGATCAGAGCTCCAGATGATGAGAGAGCTCAGGAATTGCCCTCAGCAGGTGGAGGCAGAGATAAGCAGGCACAGACTGCTTTTCTGCGCTGATTTTGGGGGAAAACGGATTTAAGCATCGTGCAAAATGTGGTAAATGGGGTAAAATAATGTTAATTATAGCTTAAAGCGTGCATATATATTTATATGTATATATATATATATATGTGTGTGTGCACAAACAAACAGATATGAATTGTGTGGTGCTTTGTGAGGAGTTGCATGCAGGTTCTAGAGTCTGTAAACGGAAATCTGTGATTTGTGTAGTTTAAACTTGTAAATAAACTAAGCTGCAGGATTTTGAAACATTTAGTATTAAATTAAGAAGAAATAATGTTTAAAATTTGTTTGTTTCTGAAAGCAATTAATACTTTTATTCAGCAATGATGCTTTAAATTAATCAAAAGGGACACTAAAGACATTCATAATGTTTAAAAAAAAAAAAGAATTTTATAAATGCTGTTCTTTTAAAGCTTCCGTTCATCAAAGATATCCAAGATATCTTGAGGGAAAAAAAATCCATCATGGTTTCGACAAAATGATTAAGCAGCACAAGTGTTTCCAACTTTGATAATAATAATAAATGTTTCTTGAGCAGTAAATCAGCATATTAGAATGATTTCTGAAGGATCATGTGACACTGAGACTGGAGTAATGATGCTGAAAATTCAGCTTTGCGTCACAGGAATAAATTACATTTTAAAATATATTCAAATAGAAAACAGCTATTTTAAATTGTAATGATACTTCACATTTTTGATCAAATAAATGCTGTAAGTGAATATAAGACAGACTCCAAAACATCTAAAAAATCTTACTAAATTAAAAGTATTTTAGGTTATTATAATTCTTAAAATTGGTCATGTTACTCTTCAGTGCAAAAGTCAGAAGCTGCTGCTTCCATTGAAGCACAAGATGCTCTTAGGATCATTTTCAGATGATGCTGCAGAACATCAGCATCAGGTTTTGAACAAACCTGTGGTGTTCATGTAGCTTCATTGCTACCTTCATTAGAGGAAAAGTGGGACGAACCAAATACTAAGACATTATGATTTTTTTTTCCTTTCTCCAATTTGTAATGAAAAACTCCTCGAACACACTCAAAACAATCTCACACCCCCTTTTCCTTTGAGTAAAACTGGTTTATTCATAAACTTTCATCAACAGGAGTGTGTGGCTGTGTTTGTGATGGCTGAACAGCGCCCTCTACAGATCGTAAAAATATCCTTCAACCTGCCACAGTAACCAGCAGGCTGAAGCTAAATACCACTTAAATATGTTTGGTGCTGAAAGATTACACCATGTTACCGCTAAAAGTGCTGATATGTCATAAACGGAGAGAGACGTGGGTGAACGGGCTACCTCACACTGGCCGCGCAGTCCCGTCTCCTGCAGTCGTGACCAGATGCTCTGGATGCGCCCGGCGTGTTCGGGGTGGTTGTTACTGTTTCCACACATGCACTGGTGTTTCTGCATCAGGGTGTCGTACACCAGACCTGTAAAGACACAAATACTTATTTAAAGAGGGCTGCAAACTAATATAAATACACTTTTTTTTTTTTTTAAGGTAATGTCCCGAGGCTTAGCTGTTCAGTTGGTAAATTATTTGGAGCATCTAATCCAGTGACTGACCGGTGGTAAAGCGCGGTTTGGCTGGAGGTTCCTGCACCACAATGGGAAAGGTCGCAGAGGCCGGGGATGATTGTGCTCTGGACAGGGGCCGGTGGCCTGGGAAGGTCATAGACAGACCGGCCGCTTCCATGGATGCCTGAAAGTTCCTCAGCTGATGGATCCTCTGTTGCTCCAACAGGAGAGCTTGCTGCTCAGAGACAAGAACAGAAGTTTAGCTTGAAATAAATGAACTTTGCTATGAAGTCAATATGTGAAAATTAACGTACATATCCTTATACGGACGTTTCATACTTTATAGAGAAGAAGTGTTTTTAGGCACCCTATAGTTACAAAAATAACCAGCAGGTGGCACTCAATACATTGCAAACCACTAACAAAAGTGTTATATGTAGAAAATGCTTTACATTTTGAAAATCTTCACTTATTATGCTTATAAAGGCAAGAGTGTTCTGAGCTCCACTTCATATCCCACAATGCTTTGTTGTTTAGCTCTTCAAGACAGTAAAACGTGAAAATATCTAAGGCAGTATATGAAGATCTGAAGGCACCAAAGTACATATGGTTGAGGTGGTTACTTGAAAGAATAAAAACTGAACCTGGCTTGAAAAATACAAATTAATTCATAAATATGCTTTTTTTTTTAATGACACTAAAAGTTTGGGGTGAGTAAGATTTAATGTTTTTGAAAGAAGCTTCTTATAAGGCTGAATTTATTATTACAGTAAAAAGAGTAATATTTTGAAATATTATTACACTTTAAAATAAGTGTTTCCTATTTGAATATATTTTAAAATGTCATTTATTTCTATGATGCAAAGCTGAATGTTTAGCAGCATCATTACTCCAGTCTTCAGTGTCACATGATCCTTCAGAAATCATTCTAACAGTGGTGCGCCGTCAGGGCCAGCAAAGCCTTCTCTGCTGGCCTAAACACTATCAGAATCAGTCTTAGTTTTAATATATTTTTCAATGAATGTGTATTCAGTTATTTCTAATAGTCTGTTCATTTCAGCTTTTCTCTTGGTTGCGCTTCTTCCAGTAGTGTATATTCATATTAGAGCTTTTATCCAATCATATTTCAGCAATCGTGTTGCCAGGGTCAAAGAAATCTGCCTAAGGCGTTCAGAATCAACAGTGCAGGAGTCTGTTAGCTTAAATAAATGGCAATGAAACCGGTGCTTTAACCAATCAGATTTCGAGTTGGCAGCACCAGGGCCATCTAGCAGGCGTATGCTAACGTCAGCATTTTATCGTCCTTTGATTGGATGGTCAGAGCGTACTAGTCAGAGCTGACAAACAGCATCACTGTAAATCATTTTTGTTTTCACAGTATTATTCCTGTTTCTCAGGTTTAGATTTTCTGGAAAAAATATTTGCCTACTGTAACGTTAAATCTAAAAACGTGACCGCGAAAAACAACCACACACCTCCTCGGCAACGGTCTGTAAGAACATCGGGTGGACTGTATTTGTGTCATTTTTTTAGGTTAATGCTTCAGCTAGAGATGATGTGCGTTGCGCAGATGTGGAAACTTATAGAATTGTGTTAATTAGGTTTCTTGCTTTAGTAATAGCATTCATTCTCACTACATGAGATACCTCTCTGTGATGCAATGCCCTGTTATACTGCATTTCTGTGCAATATTTATGGTTTCTATAGCCGTGGCATCATTATGATGAGATGGATTAATTCTGCCATTGAAGGCCTAGGTGTGAAATGCACAGCCCGCTACTGCATTCGAATATGCTGATTTGCTGCTCGAGAATTTTTTTTTTTTTATTATTAACAATGTTGAAAATAGCTGTGCTGCTTAGTATTTTTGCGAAAACTGTGCTGTTTTTTCAGGATTCATTGATTCATTTCATTTATTTAAAAAAGTCACATTTGACCAGTTCAATTTGCATCCTTGCTGAATAAACATATTGACTTAATAAAACTGAACTTTTGAACAGTAGCGTATATTTCAATTTCTACTAAGAAACAAGCACTGTAGCCTTTAAATATTTACTTGGTTATGTCTAAAGCTGACTTGATTTATTCTCGATCATTAGAAGTGATGCTACGGTGCCTTGGAAGCTGGTCTGAAACCTTTGGAGGTTTCTTCAAACATAAACACTGCCTGTTAATTGTCAGCTACCTTCAGTTTTGGACACAGCGTTAGTTAGCTGATGAATATTTCAGTTTGATTGCAGGAATATGCAGAGGAACATGCACCCCCTGCTGCCCATTAAGAAGAAAAAGAGCTGGACCTGAATGATCTCGTCCAGCACAGTACCCACCTCCTGTTCATTTTTAAAAAGCAGCGATTAAGCGTTGAGGATCTGTGGTTGCATGAAACACTTCTGAATGGTGAAAAAATACACAGATTTTTCAGGGATTGCATAAATAAACTCATTCTGAGCATCTCATGTAAATAAAAGGCCATTTTTAATTATATGTCTGAAAATTCAGCTCTGTCTTCACAGGAATAAATTACATTTGAAAATATATTCGAATAGAAAACAATTATGTTAAATTGCAATTACATTTCACAATATTACTTGTTTTCTAATGTATTTTTAATCAAACAAATCCAGACTTCTTTCAAAAACAATACAAAATCTTACCGAACCTAAACTTCTAAAAGGTGGTGTATTTTTTTGAAGTGTAAATTAATATAAAAATGTTATTATGTAAATTTATTATGATTTAAATATGAGAATAAAATAGAAAAGTACAAGATCTGCTGTTTTGGAAATATTTATTTGTGCAATACTGCTGATTCAGTTAAATGAGTTCCAATGACACAAGCATGTTAGCTAGCACAGTTGGTCTATTTGTATTTGACATAAACCACTATTATTGTTTTATGGCAGCTTTAAGTAAAATGAATGCATGTCTCCAGCTGAGTAAGTGCCAGAAATACGCAGTATCTTGTTGGGACAGATCGTTCTTAAGAGTTAATAACCCTTTTTCACCAACAGGGTGTCTGACTCTTTATAGGAGCCTGTTGCTGCCCCCTTCTGGTGCTCAGTGTGTTTGTGACTTCATCCTGTGCCATTCACAGAAACAGCAACAGATGCGCTTTCATACAGTATATTCCTGCAGCTGTCTGTCTGCTCTAACACCCTCACCTGTCTGAAGAGCAGCTCTTCCTCGGCTTGCATCTCTCTCTGCTGGAACTCTTCATCCTGCTCATCCGGAGGTTCCTGTTTGATGGTGACCCCGTGAGGAAGAGCCTCCGTGGAGTCGCCCAGCCCCTGGTGCTCCCGCAGCTCCTCCTCCGTCTCCTCCGGGTGGCTCTCATGCTGTCGGCCCGGCTCGTTCGGCTTAGCAATCATCTGAGAGAAACACATGTCAAAATCCCCGTCAATTCAACTGATGAATCAGACTTCTACTGATTCAAAATGAATAACTTCTTTAGAAAATATGATTGGGATCTTTATTCAATAGTCCTGGAACAAACACCTTAAAAAAGGAAAAACTTGTTACAATTATTAAGTGTACTAAACAATAAGATTCTTTCTTTCTTTTTGTTGAAAGAAATGAATACTTTTATTCAGCAAGAACATGTTAAATTGATCAAAAGTGACAGTAAAGACAGTTATAATGTTACAAAAGATCTATTTCTATTAAATATCAAATAAACGCTGTTCTTTTATACTTTCTATTCCTCAAAGAATCTGTGGGGCTGGAGTAATGGTTTCTGAAAATTCAGCTTTGCCACGACAGGAATAAATTTCATTTTAAAATATATTAAAATAGAAACCAGTTATTTTAATTTGTAATGACCTTTCACAATATTACTGGTTTTACTGCATTTGTGATCAAATAAATTCAGCCTTGGTGAGCAGAAGAAACTTTAAACCATTACAAAATCATAACAACTGAAACGTCTGAATAAGTACAAAATAAAATCAATAATAAAAAAACATATATATATATATATATATAATTTATTATAGAAATTGTTAACAATTGTTTAACGATCTGATGATATATCTATCAGATTGTTAAACAATTGTTAGCTAGTGTTTGTAGTGTAGCTAACTATTTAAAAAGTATAAACCAACCCTTAAAAACCAATTTACTTTATTAATACACATTTTTAAAACAATAAATACCTTGGTTCGCTCAGAATTACATCACTTAATGTAAGTTGTGATTGTGAATGTTGACTAACAAAACAGGACTTCATGAGAAAAGGACTTAAGACCTCTGCAACACACACACAGCTTGTGTAAAAAAATACAGAGTCAAAGCTACAGTTGCATTAAATAATACTCTTGGAACAACAGGAACAAAAGAAACCGTCCTCTTGGCTCAAGTTCATGCTGTGACAGCTGTGTCTAATCCTATCACTGTGGCAATGGCAGCTCTAGCCCTGCCCTCACACACACACACACACACACACTTGAGTCTGGTAAAAACACAGCCCCATGGCAATGTCCCGAGGGAACATAATTGACGTCAGAGCATTCAGCAATTGCCTCATCCCTGTGCTTCATTCTAAACAAGCTTTTCTTTTTTTATATTCTCCTCTTTGTTTTTCCCCCATCCTCACTTGCAGCTCCATCTCTCCCTTCAGCATAGTGAACATGTCGGATGTTCATGCCAGGTAAATTACACATTACATTTCTTTGTAAAATAAATCAGTCAAAGCCAAAATGACAGGAATAATCCCAAACTTGATACCAGATACCATTTGACAGCTGAAAAACTTCCCAAAAACGTCAATCACCCTGGTGTTTTTGTCACAAAAGTTCAATAATTAGGCCTAAAACATCTTCGGTTGTTCACAAAGTTAGACTTTCTGTCAGCGTCAGTAGCGCTGCACACAAACTTGACAGGTGTGGCTTGGGTCATGAATATTAATTAGGTTATTTGAATTCTGTCATCATTTACCCACCCACATATCAGTCCATTGGTAAGCAAAGGCTGTCAAGCTCCAAAAGTGACAGACAAAAAGGAAAAATAAAGCCATAAAAACAGTCTTGAGTACTATTTTTTGGGATTCCGAAATCAAATTTTAGGAAAACACAGAAATTAAGACATTTTTCACCAACAACCTTCACTGCTGCAGCACATAAATCTCATTTACATTTGTGTATATTTACATGTGGCGAATCTAAAGAAGTCATGCAAGATTTGTAGTCAATTATGCCAAATATTTCTGGTTCTCATGTTTGAATATATCAGGGCTCTACGCTTACTTTTCTTTATAGGAGCACTTGTGCTCCTAACTTAAAAAAT